>NC_140990.1:179698808-179737028 GCF_052327205.1 Somniosus microcephalus
CCCCAGCCGCGCGCGCGTCGTCTCCCCCCCCAGCCGCGCGCGCTCGGTCTCCCCCCCCAGCCGCGCGCGTTCGTCTCCCCCCCAGCCGCGCGCGCGCTCAGTCTCCCCCCCCAGCCGCCGCAGCGCTCGTCTCCCCCCCCAGCCGCGCGCGCTCGTCTCCCCCCCCAGCCCGCGCGCGCTCGTCTCCCCCCCCCAGCCGCGCGCGCTCGTCTCCCCCCCCCCAGCCGCGCGCGCTCGTCTCCCCCCCAGCCGCGCGCGCTCGTCTCCCCCCCCAGCCGCGCGCGCTCGTCTCCCCCCCAGCCGCGCGCGCTCGTCTCCCCCCCCAGCCGCGCGCGCTCGTCTCCCCCCCAGCCGCGCGCGCTCGTCTCCCCCCCCAGCCCGCGCGCGCTCGTCTCCCCCCCCCCAGCCCGCGCGCGCTCGTCTCCCCCCCCAGCCGCGCGCGCTCGTCTCCCCCCCCCAGCCGCGCGCGCTCGTCTCCCCCCCCCAGCCGCGCGCGCTCGTCTCCCCCCCCAGCCGCGCGCGCTCGTCTCCCCCCCCCAGCCGCGCGCGCTCGTCTCCCCCCCCCCGCCGCGCGCGCTCGTCTCCCCCCCCAGCCCGCGCGCGCTCGTCTACCCCCCAGCCGCGCGCGCTCGTCTACCCCCAGCCGCGCGCGCTCGTCTACCCCCCCAGCCGCGCGCGCTCGTCTCCCCCCCCCAGCCGCGCGCGCTCGTCTCCCCCCCCCCCCAGCCGCGCGCGCTCGTCTCCCCCCCCAGCCGCGCGCGCTCGTCTCCCCCCCCAGCCGCGCGCGCTCGTCTCCCCCCCCCCCCAGCCGCGCGCCTCTCCACCCCCCCCAGTCGCTCTCTTCTTCCCCCCCCCCCCCCCCAGTCTCTCCCTTCTCCCCCCCCAGTCTCTCTCTCTCTTCCAACAACAACACGCCCTCAAAAAACCCCCGGCACCGCGGGCACTCCAGCTAGTAATAGATACAAACTGCCATTTGAAACCACGGACACTTGCAAATTAGGAGCTACGGATGCCTTCAATGCACCAAGTCCGTTTACAACTTAAAACACCAGACACGCAGCTAAGTGCGAGGTGGCAGCGGGTGGGAAAAGCGGCTTTTGTCGAATGGAGATCTTTACCCAGCATGCATAGTGGCAGAGAAATTCCTTTATCTCTAGTAATGAATCTTGCTCAGCTGTATCACACGAATAGAGGGGTTCTCTGCCGCTATATGTGCGGGGTAAAAAGATCTCCGTATTACACAAATGTGGGAAACTGCTGGCCAGGGGAAGGAGTCTGGAATCGGGGGGTGGCTTTAACTTGCCGGGAGATGGCTGAAATCAGCAGTGGCATGAAATCGCCGAGCCTGTGGCTCAAGAGTTATTGGGAGAGGGTGACTGTGGAATGAGGGCTTGGGGCAGAGATGGGGCTTGGGGGTAGAGATGGAGAGAATGGTTTCTCCCCTTCCCCACTCTCGGGTGGCCTCCTGATTCTTGGAAACTTTCACAAAACCACAAATAAAGATTCTCAGCTACAGGGGACTCAACCGTCATAAGGTAAATCGAATAATATTTGCAAAAGTCATGTGATCTGACATCAGATGTCATGTGGTCAGAACATCAGGTGATCAAACCTCCAGAAATGCCTCCAACCAGAGTTGGCAGCCCTACTCCACCATTATGTGCCAGAGGACTGGAGAATTGCAAATGTTCAAAAAAGGGTGTAAGGATAAACCCAGCAACTACAGGCCAGTCAGTTTAACCTCTGTAGTGGGGAAGCTTTTAGAAACAATAATCAGGGACAAAACTAACAGTCACTTGGACAAGTGTGGATTTATTAAGGAAAGCAAGCACAGATTTGTTAAAGGCAAATTGTGTTTAACTAACTTGAATGAGTTTTTTTGGTGAGGTAACAGAGAGGGTTGATGAGGGCAATGGGGTTGATGTGGTGTACATGGACTTCCAAAAGGCGTTTGATAAAGTGCCACATAATAGGCTTGCCAGTTGAAGCCCATGGAATAAAAGGGAAAGTGGCAGCATGGATACGAAATTGGCTAAGTGACAGGAAACAGAGAGTAGTGGTGAACAGTTGTTTTTCGGACTGGAGGAAGGGTACACAGTGGTGTTCCCCAGGGGTTGGTACTAGGACAACTGCTTTTCTTGATATATATTAATGACTTGGACTTGGGTGTACAGGGCACAATTTCAAAATTTGGAAGTGTAGTGAACAGTGAGGAGGATAGTGATAAGACTTCAAGAAGACACAGACAGGCTGGTGGAATGGGAGGGCACATGGCAGATGAAATTTAACACAAGTGCAAAGTGATACATTTTGGTAGGAAGAACGATGAGAGGCAATATAAACTAAAGGGTACAGTTCTAAAGGGGGTGCATGAACAGAGAGACCTGGGGGTGTATGTGCACAAATCGTTGAAGGTGGCAGGGCAAGTTGAGAAGGCGGTTAAAAAAGCTTACGGGTTCCTGGGCTTCATAAATAGAGGCATAGAGTACAAAAGCAAGGAAGTTATGATCCTTTATAAAACACTGGTTCCGCCTCAACTGGAGTATTGTGTCGAATTCTGGACACCACACTTTAGGAAGGTTGTGAAGGCCTTAGAGAGGGTGCAGAAAAGATTTACAAGAATGGCTCCAGGGATGAGGGACTTCAGTTGCGTGGATAGACTGGAGAAGCTGGGGTTGTTCTCCTTAGAGCAGAGAAGTTTGAGAGGAGATTTGATAGAGGTGTTCAAAATCATGAGGGGTCTGGACAGAGTAGATAGAGAGAAACTGTTCCCATTGGAGGAAGGGTCGAGAACCAGAGGACACAGATGTAAGGTGATTGGGAGAAGAACCAAAAGCGACATGAGGAAAAACTTTTTTTGTGCAGTGAGTGGTTAGGATCTGGAATGCACTTCCTGAGAGGGTGGTGGAGGCAGATTCAATCATGGCTTCCAAAAGGGAATTGGATAAGTACCTGAAGGAAAGAAATTGTAGGGCTACGGGGAAAGGGCGGGGGAGTGGGACTAGCTGAAGTGCTCTTGCAGAGAGCCGGCATGGGCTCAATGACCCGAATGGCCTCCTTCTGTACTGTCACCATTCTATGATTCTATGTTAGGCACTGATGAGCTACTAACATCCTCCTACCCACCTCCAGCACTTCAGACATTAGCATCTGCAGCACACGGATGGAGGGGAACTCGGACAAGGGTCTGCAGGACGTTAATTCAGCTCCCCTCCGCAATTTGACAGGGATCTGCCAGGCACTCTGGCCCTACAGCAGCCACCATGCCCTGTTCAGACTGCCACCGTAGCAGATCCCAGGATCAGGACATCCCTCCCTCGATGGCAAAGGACCATGGGTTGGCAATGAACTAGGAAACCCAATGAACATGAAAATGAACTGAAATCACATCCTGCTGGGAGGGCTCTAGAATTGGGCACGATCCCAAGTGAGAGCGGGGTGAAAAAAAGGAAAGCTGCAGGAGATGCAGCCAATTCTGGAATATTTAGCTCATCTGGTTTACTGTACATACAATGGCCATTTTGAAAAAAAGGATACCTGGAAATAAAAGACACCTGATGCAAGTCCTTTAGGTGTCCCTAATTTACAGGTTTCACTGTATTGAGAAGACTGAGGCCATTGTCTTTGGTCCCTGCCACAAACTCCATTCCCGAGCCACCGATGCCATCCCTCTCTCTGGCCACTGCTTGAGACTGAACCAGACCGTTCACAACCTCGGTGTCTTATTTGACGCTGAGCTGAGCTTCCGACCCCATATCCTCTCCATCACCAAAAACTGCCTACTTCCACCTCCGTAACATCATCCATCTCCGCCCCTGCCTCAGCTCATCTGCTGCTGAAACTTTCATCTGTGCCTTTTATTACTTTTATACTCTACTATTCCAATGCTCTCCTGGCTAGCCTCCCACCTTGCACCCTCCGTAAACTGGAGCCCATCGAAAACTCTGTGGTCCATATCTTAACTTGCACCAAGTCCCGTTCACCCATCACCTCTCTGTTCTCTGACATACAATAGCTCCCAGTTTGGCAACGCCTTGATTTTAAAATTCTGATCCTTGTTTTCAAATCCTACATTGCCTCGCCCCTCCCTATCTCTGTAACCTCCTCCAGCCCTCTGATCCTCTGCACTCCTCCAATTCTGGCCTCATGCACATCCCCGATTTTCATCGCTCCACCATTGGCAGCCGTGCTTTCAGCTGCCGAGACCCTAAGTTCTGGATCTCCCTCCTTAAACCTCTCCGCCTCTCTACCTTTCCTCCTTTAAGAGGCTCATTAGATCTGACCTCTTTGACCAAGCTTTTGGTCAACTGTCCCAATATCTCTATGTGGCTCAGTGTTACATTTTGTTTGATAATGTTCCTGTGAAAAACCAGGGACATTTTACTATGTTAAAGGCGCTATACAAATGCACATTGTTGTTGTTGTTTTAATTGGCTGGGTTTAGGGACAATAGCAGATTTGGATAAAAGGCAGTCCAGTTATAGCTGTCCATTACTGAAAACTTCACATTCTATAAAGTTTAGTTGGACAAAGAGAGCTTTTGACAAGCTTCAGCTTGAAAGACTTCTAGTTAAGCTGAAAAGCATGGGAATCAAGGAAGAGTATAGTATTGGGCACTGAAGTGATGTAAAGAAATGAAATAATTTAGTGGTTTATTGTCAGACTGGAGGAGGTGTTCATTGGAGTCCAGCTGGAGTCTGTGTTTAAATTTCTTTTTTTTCTCATTTATATAAATTGCTTGGATACTGAAACCAAATGCAAGCTGGCCAAATTTGTGGTGGACACTAAATTTAGGGAGAGCACTGGAAACTGAAAATGAACCTGTGGATTTGCTGAAGATTTGGATCACTTGTGAAAAAGGGCAGACCACTACCACATGAAGTTTAATACTGACAAGTGTGAAGTATTGCACACTGGATGAAGTAATCTGCAATGTAAGCATAAAATGTATGAAGTAGAAAAGAATTAAAGATGGATAGATATGGATAGGGGCCAGGAGCAATAGAACTGACATGGGTAGGCTCGGAAAAGGACCTGGGAGAACAGCGGTTTCAATTCTCAATGTCTAGAGCCTTGGTCAGACCCCATCTGGAGTACTGCGCTCAGTTTTGAAACCACACCTCAGGATAGATATTATGGGCTTGGAGGAGGGGGTGCAACGCATATTCACCCGAATGATGAGACTTATGGACATTATGATTGAATTGAGGACAGGTTGCATAAACTTCGCTAGTATTCTCTGAAAATAGAAGATTGACTGGTGAACTGATCGAGGTGTTTAAAATGTCAATAGGATTTGATAGGGTGGATATGGAGAAACTATTTCCTCTGGGGGAATCACGAACAAGGGGACATTAAGGAGTGAAATCAGGAAGCACTTTTTCCACACAAAGGTTAGTAGAAATTTGGAACTCTCCCACAAAAGGCTGTGGATGCTGGGACAATTGGAGCTTTCTACACTGAGAGATTTTTGTTAGGTAAGGGTATCAAGGGAGATTTTTGTTAGGTAAGGGTATCAAGGGATATGGAACGAAGGCAGGTAAATGGAGTTGAGCTGCAAATCAGCCATGAGAAAATTGAATGTGGAACAGCCCAGAGGAGCTGAATGGCCTAATCTTGTTCCTTATGTTCCTAGACATTGGTAATAAGAAAGTAAAAAGAAACAAATATAACCAGTGCCGTGCAATTACTGGGGTTGTGCTGAGGTTGTACAATGCCATGGTCAGACCATAGCTTGAGTGGTGTTTGCAGTTCTGGTCGCCACTCTGCAAAATAATTTGAAATCATTGAACTAGGCATAGAAGAACACGAATGGCTGCAAATGTAAAGGGGACCTATCGGGAGGTTTAAGAAAATCTGAGTTTCTACAGCATAGAGAGAGGATAGTTCATGGGGAGGACCTTGTTGAACTATTAAATGGTTTGGGCAAGGTAAATCCAGAATATGACTAATGTTGGGTAGGCTGGTGGGACCAGCAGTCATTGTACAAACTAGTAAAAAGTACATTTTAAATCGTGCAGATCAAAGAACTTCTTCATACAAAAATTGATGGAAGTCTGGAATAATCTGTCAGGCAGGTGAGAAGAGGTGAAAACTTTAGGGATATTCTTGTTCTTCTATGCCTTGTTGAATATTCAAAATTTAGTTGGATGCTAAGCTGGGAGAATAGGGCTACTAAAAGAACAGATTTTCTTGGGCAGAATGGCCATTTCTCATTCTCTAATGCTTTTGTTTAATTTTGCCAACATCAATACTACTGGTATTTAATTATTTAGAAGGACTAAATAAAAGTGTCAATTTATTCAGGAGCGTACGTTCTGTCTTCTAATATGTAAACCGCATAGTATACAACACAATGTTCCAGAAGACCTTTTTAAAACAAAATCTTGGTTGAACACCACTAGAACTCAAAGATCTTTGAGGATTTCAAAATGTTTCTTTTTATCTGCCCCTCCTTTTTAGGTTAAAAGCATTGCTATCCTCGAACAAATTCTGCAGTTTCGCAGTTCGATGTAGTAGCCTTTCCATTTGTCCCTGATGTCCTGATGGAATGCAGTAATGTAATGAAATACAGACCTCTGTATGCATTGGTTTGGTGAGACATTTCATTACAGGTTAGAGGATGCACAAACTGTCTGAAGACTGGCTAAAACCATTCTTAAAGATTCAGAAGAGAAAGAGACTTCAGGAGGAGGAAGAGGAGGCACTGGTGCCATTGTAGACATGGAGTAATTTTCTACTGATTACCAACGGCTAATGAACTTTACATGAGAAAATACCTTTTCACTTGGTTAAGAAGGGTATTACTCAGCACTGTCATTCATCAGATAGACAGAGGGGCAGTATCATTTTTGGAACAATAGCCAGCTTAATGTTGTACGGCAGTTAAAAAATTCTTTGGAAGTGGGCGTCACTGGCATTTATTGCCCATCTCTAGTTGTCCTGCGAAGATGGTGGTGGCGGTGGCCTGCTGGGACACTTCAGAGGGCAATTGGGAGTCAACCGCATTGGTGTGGGAGTCACATATAGGCCAGACCGGGTAAGGACGGCAGGTATCATTCCCCAAAAGGACATTAGTGAACCAGTTGGGTATTTATGAAAATCCGACAACTTCATCACTTATTTTGGTGCCGATACCAGTTTTATATTACCAGATGTTTTTTAATTGAATTCAGATTCTCAAACTGTCACGGTGGTATTTGAACTCTTGATTATCAGTTCAGGGCTCTGGATTACTATTTCAGTAACATAACCAGTATGCTACCGTACCTGTGAGTTAAAATCTGTGAAGCTAGTGTTGGCTGCGATATCTCATGAAATTAATAATGGGACTGTTTTTATAATGTGGTAGTCACTGTTGAAGTTACAATATTGTGCCACACATTTAATGTATATTCTCCAGATATATAGCTGACTTTGCCTTGTCACATCGAACCAGTACTGAAAATTAGTGAGCTGCATTTGTTTACCACAGCTGTTCACACTTGGTGGAGGAAAAAGTATTACTTTGACTATAAATTTTACAGTCTATTGGATTGTTTTGTAACTGGTAAAATTGCAGCTCTGGGCATTACCTTTTTTTTTACTGCTGTTAATAAAACATAGGCTACAGAAAATCACTTACCCTCTTGACCCACGTGACAGGATTTCCATGTCTGACAACAAGTTTTATTCAAGATCATTTGTTCTTTACTGAAGTAAAAGTGAAGTAATCCCATTTTAAAGCATACAGGAGTGTACAGCTTATCCATGCACTGAGCCAGAAGACTGCAAAAAGGAAAGTCTGTTGAAAACCATTTTTGGGTCCTGCTTATACAGCTGTAATCCTGAGTGCGAGGTGGAACTCCTCCATTGCTTTCTAAATACTTGCGCATCTAACCTGGTCGTTACCATCCTGTTCCTTGTAAAATCAATGACAGGATTCCAAAATGAAGTAAATGTTGAAATGGGGTTTCAGATCTTTTAGTCAGGATAATAATATGCATTGTGCTACTCTGCAGAATTCTTGTTACCTACACTGCTGAATGATCAAGGGACTTCTGTGCAAGTACCTTCTTTAATAAATGGATATCCCAGTTACGCATGATAGCTTGTTTGCAGTGGTTGCATTTTAAAGTGGATAATGGGTATGGCACGGAACAAGAGATGGAGCGAATAAAATGGAGATGGAAGCTGGTGCAGTTATTAAAATTGAAAATTATTTTAATGTTGGAATTTTGTGATGCCTTATCTTTGAGTCTGGGTGCTAATTTTCACACTATGATCGTACAAAGCAAAAGGAGATGGTAATCTGCATTTGGTCACCTCAATGTAACCTCTGCCCCTACATTTTCACACGGCAGCTGTTGAGGATTCTGCCATTCCCATTTACACCTCTTCTAGACTTATTTTTTGTTTCTTTACTTGTTTCATTACCATCTCCTTTTGTTTTGTACGATCATACCTTTTGCCTTCCACCCTATCACAGACCTTCCCTTTTGTTCTTTCCTCCCCTCTCCCCTCTCCCTGCCCCTGCACTTGCTTAAAATCTGTTACATCTCTAACTTTTTCCAGTTCTGACGAAAGGTCATCGACCTGAAACGTTAACTCTGTTTCTCTCTCCACAGATGCTGCCTGACCTGCTGAGTATTTCCAAAAGGAACTGTAGTTCCACAAGGAATTTGGTAACTAAGGCTTAAAGGCATATTTAACAGGGTGTGTGGTACTGTCTCGGAGCTCGAAATTAACACCGGCTTGCTAGAAAAAGACGAGTAATTTTTCAGACCACCCACATTGCAGACTGATCTGTGAAGCTAGTGTAATCAGTTTGTAGCAATCCTTCTATTAATGTCAATTGATGGAGTCACGTGCTGGCATCTGATTGCCAGGAGTGCTGAGAGCTTGTGTTGCTATAAATTGATTCTGATAGATATTTAGTAGAGATTGTGGTGGTAACCCAAAATTCTGGCCCAAGTTGTTGAATCTGGTATTTGTAACAAGTTGGTATCTCAATGATTTAGAAAGCAATTATGTGAAACTAGTTTCACTGATAACTTTGGTTGCTAAGATGTTGCTTTGTAAATAATGAGCTGTTTTACAGGAATGCTAACCATTTCACAGGAATCCCCATGTCTTTAAGACTATGCAGGTCAACAGATGAATCTGTGACTTGAATTTGCCGGTGAGAATCTTGCCAGCTGGGCAGCAGCCAAAGGACTTTGTGATCATCTGTCATAATATTGGCGCACATTGGCTTGAGAGGAAGACACAAAGCAGTCCTGTTGTGTAATGGCAATTGCAAGATCAAAACTGGTCAACTAATTACCCAGGTAGTGTTATATTTTTCCTGTGTTGAGACGCACAGCTCAACTGTGCTTGTTGAGTGCCCAGAGGATCGCACCTAGCAACCATTTAATATTGTTTTGAACTAAGGAAGGTCTTGGGAGCCTTGTACAACTAGTACACTTTTTCATTTTCTAACTGCAGCCATTTGATGCAAGCTTCTTATGTTTTGAAATGTCCTAAATTTCAGCATTACTTCCATATATAACCTGTACTGCTATGTAGAACACAAATGTTTACAACCAATACAACCAAATGTTTAGCCAAAGTTGGATACTGTTTGAATTAATGTTTTGATCTCTTGTTTCAGTATGTATAGATAAGTATGTAACTGATCAAGCATGTGCTGATCACACTCACTTCCTGCTCTATTGCCCAGAAAATAAAATGTGTATAGTCCAAAGTTTGGATATGGGTGGAACAACAGGCTTCTTTGATCATTCATTAAATGGACTGTAGCAGATCAAAATAAAAATTTAAAGGTTATGATGTGTTTGCAATTTGTCAAGTGCATCTGGTGCAAGAGGTTTGCAGCTTGAGCTTGGGTGTCTCTGTGGATTGAAAAGCTTTAAAGAGGAGATTCATCCTCAAGTTGTATAGTGTTTTGTACTTTTGTAAATACCTAGGAATAACATCTGGCAATGATGCAAGATTATTCTCTCAAGCATTGGTCTAAAACAGACTTCTTTTTCAAAAAAAAGAAATGGCAGACCTGTATAGGTGGGTTAACATGTTGAAATACACTTACTTGTGGTGACCATCCTTTCAGTAATTTATATATTCAATAAAATGAATTATGTTTAATCATATGAGGATTGCAGTTTACCAGTGTTCCTATCAATAGATATTATAGGGTGCGCACAGTTTTACATTGTAATCACAAGCTACTTACTAATGAGGAAGGTCATTTGTAGGGTGAAGTAAGGATATTCATAGTTTGGAATTAATCCATACTTCTGAAATTGGCAGTGATGACGAACAGAACAATGTTCCAATGTCAGTGCAAAGTGTCAATATCAATTTATACAGTGCTGTATCTCATCCTCATGATGTCCAAAAGCATTTCACATCCAATGAATATCGTTCAAAGTGCAATCACGGTTATGTAAACACATGCAGCAGCCAATCAGGAATGATCAGTTAATCTATTCTTTGATGGTATTTTTGGGAGGTATGTTGGTTACAACACCAGATACAGCACTCCGATCTTATACATTCACATGAATGAATGGAGGCGGGATCCATGTTTAACATCTCCTCCGAAAGGCAGCACATCCAACAATGCAGCATTCCCACAGTGCTGCTAGGAAGGTTCAGCTGAGATTATGTGCTGAAGTCCTGAAATGGATCTCACACCCACAAACACAAATCAAGAGTGTTTGTGTTTCTGTATACAGGACAGGAAGATCTCATCAAGTCCTTAAATGCTTGCCACTGTCGGATTTCATCCCCACGTACCAACTCTTCCATCACTGCATATCCTGCGGGAGGTTAAAAAAAACACAGATCTGTGGCTATTTCAAAAGTTCCTCTCCAATCGCAAGGGTGATGAAGCAAACTGATAATTTCCCTACCACCTAAGCTGAATAGCACAGAAGTATGCAGAGTAATACTCCCTCAGCCTTTCTCCCAATAATATGCCTTTGAGGATAGGATGATAGAAAATACCTACTCTCCTTCACCCCCCCCACTCCACCAGCACACATTTAGTCCAAATCTACATAATAAAACCGGGTAAAAACCTGCCATGTAGTAGGAGATATTCTAATTTTTAGTATTCCTTTCTTTCCTCCTCCCTACTTTTGAGGGTTATGCCACAGGATCTTTCCTTGTTTCCAGTAACATTGGGAGCAGCGCTATAGGTGAACTTGGAAGCCAGCATTCAAGTTAATTTTGAATGCTGATTAAAAGGCATTTTAGTCTTTCCGTCAGCAGAATTACATCAAATGTGACGTCATTATATAGTGGGACACCTGTGATTAATTAAAAAGTGCCAGGCAATGACCATCTCCAACAAGCGAGACTCTAACCATCTCCCCTTGACATTCAATGGCATTACCATCGCTGAATCCCCCACTATCAACATCCTGGGGGTTACCATTGATCAGAAACTGAACTGGACCAGCCACACAAATACTGTGGCTACAAGAGCAGGCCAGAGGCTGGGAATTCTGCAGCGAATGTCTCACCTCCTGACTCCCCAAAGCCTTTCCACCATCTACAAGGCACAAGTCAGGAGTGTGATGGAATACTCTCCACTTGCCTGGATGAGTGCAGCTCCAACAACACTCAAGAAGCGCGACACCATTCAGGATAAAGCAGCCCGCTTGATTGGCACTCCATCCACCTTCAACATTCACTCCCTCCACCACCAGCGCACTGTGGCTGCAGTGTGTACCATCTACAAGATGCACTGCAGCAACTCGCCAAAGCTCCTTCAACAGCACCTTCTAAACCCGCGACCTCTACCACTTAGAAGGACAACGGCAGCAGACGCATGGGAACAGTCCAAAGATGTGCAGGTTAGGTTGATTTGACTATAATAAATTGACCCTTAGTGTTAGGGGATTAAATACATGGGGTTACGGGGATAGGGTGGGATATGTGTCGGTGCAGGCTCGATGGGCCGAAATGGCCTCTATCTGCACTGTAGATTCTGTGATTCTGTGATCACCACCTACAAGTTCCCCTCCAAGCCACACACCATCCTGACTTGGACCTGTATCGCCGTTCCTTCACTGTCGCTGGGCCAAAATCCTGGAACTCCCTAACAGCATTGTGGGTGTACCTACACCATATGGACTGCAGCGGTTCAAGAAGGCGGCTCACCGCCATCTTCTTAAGGGCAATTAGGGATGGGCACTAAATGCAGGCCTAGCCAGCGACGCCCACATCCCATCAATGAATTTTTAAAAAATTTAAAAATTAGTGCAGTACTGGGACAGATGTTGCACGTGATAGAGCAGTGTTGTCCAGTACATCAGCCACTAGCCACATGTGGCTAATTGAGAATCCAGATGTGGCTAATTGGATTTTTGATTAGTATATAAAAAATGAGTAATAGATACTTTTTCTTAATTTTGTTTATGGGATCTGGGCGTCGCTGGCAAAGCCAGCATTTATTGCTCATCCCTAATTGCCCTTAAGAAGGTGGTGGTGAGCTCCCTTCTTCAACCGCTGCAGTCCGTGTGGTGAGGGTACTCCCACAGTGCTGTTAGGTAGGGAGTTCCAGGATTTTGACCCAGCGATGATGAAGGATTGCGATACACTTCTAAGTCAGGATTGTGTGTGCCTTGGAGGGGAACTTGAAGGCGATGGTGTTCCCATGCACCTGCTGCCCATGTCCTTCTAGGTGGAAGAGGTCGCGGGTTTGGGAGGTGCTGCCGAAGAAGCCTTGGCGAGTTGCTGCAGTGCATTTTGTAGATGGTACACACTGCAGCCACGGTGCGCCGGTGGTGGAGGGAGTGAATGTTGAAGGTGGATGGAGTGCCAATCAAGCGGGCTGCTTTCTCCTGGATGGTGTCGAGCTTCTTGAGTGTTGTTGGAGCTGCACTCATCCAGGCAAGTGGAGAGTATTCCATCACACTCCTGACTAGTGCCTTGTAGATGGTAGAAAGGTTTTGAGGAGTTAGGAGGTGAGACACTCGCCGCAGAATACCTAGCGTCTGACCTGCTCTTGTTGCCACAGTATTTGTGGTTGGTTTAGTTAAGTTTCTGGTCAATGGTGACCCCCCCCAGGATGTTGATGGTGGTCAATTTGGCGATGGTAATGCCATTGAATGTCAAGGGGCAGTGGTTAGACTCTCACTTGTTGGAGATAGTCATTGCCTGGCACTTGTGTGGCGCGACTGTTACCTGCCACTTATCAGCCCAAGCCTGAACGTCATCCAGGTCTTGTTGCATGCGGGCATGGACTGCTTCATTATCTGAGGAGTTGTAAATGGCACTGAACAGTGTACAGTCATCAGTAAACATCCCCATTTCTGACCTTATGTTGGACGGAAGGTCATTGATGAAGCAGCTGAAGATGGTTAGGTCTCTGACACTGCCCTGAGGAACTCCTGCAGTGATGTCCTGGGGCTGTGATGATTGACCTTCAATCACCACAACCATCTTCCTTTGTGCTAGGTATGACTCCAGCCAGTGGAGAGTTTGCCCCCCGATTCCCGTTGACTTCAGTTTTACTAGGGCTCCTTGATGCCACACTCGATCAAATGCTGCCTTGATGTCAAGGGCAATCACTCTCACCTCACCTCTGGAATTCAGCTCCTTTGTCCATGTTTGGCCCAAGGCTATAATGCGGTCGGGAGCCGAGTGGTCTTGGCAAAACCCAAACTGGGCATCAGTGAGCAGGTTATTGGTGAGTATGTGCTGCTTGATAGCACTGTCAACGACACCTTCCATCACTTTGCTGATGATTGAGAGTAGACTGATGGGGTGGTAATTGGCCGGATTGGATTTGTCCTGCTTTTTGTGGACAGGACATACCTGGGCAGTTTTCCACATTGTCGGATAGATGCCAGTGTTGTAGCTGTACTGGAACAGCTTGGTTAGAGGTGCGGCTAGTTCTGGAGCACAAGTTTTCAGCACGATAGCTGGGATGTTGTCAGGGCCCACAGCCTTTGCTGTATCCAGTGCGCTCAGCCGTTTCTTGATCTCACGTGGAGTGAATCAAATTGGCTGAAGACTGGCTTCTGTGATGGTGGGGACCTCCGGAGGAGGCCGATATGGATCATCCACTCTACACTTCTGGCTGAAGATGGTTGTAAACGTTTCAGCCTTGTCTTTTGCACTCACGTGCTGGACTCCACCATCATTGAGGATGGGGATATTCATGGAGCCTCCTCCTCCTGTTAGTTGTTTAATGGTCCACGACCATTCATGACTGGACGTGGCAGGACTGCAGAGCTTTGATCTGATCCGTTGATTGTGGGATCGCTAAGCCCTGTATATAACATGCTGCTTCTGCTTTTTAGCATGCATGTGTTGCAACATCCTCAGGTTGACACCTCATTTTTAGGAATGCCTGGTCCTGCTCCTGGCATGCTCTTCTACCCTCCTTATTGAACCAGGGTTGGACCTCTGGCTTGATGGTAATGGTAAAGTGAGGGATATGCCGGGCCATGAGGTTACAGATTGTGGTGGAATACAATTCTGCTGCTGCTGATGGCCCACAGCGCCTCATGGATGTCCAGTTTTGAGCTGCTAGATCTGTTCTGAATCTATCCCATTTATCACGGTGGTAGTGCCACACGACATGATGGAGGGTGTCCTCAGTGTGAAGACGGGACTTCATCTCCACAATGACTGTGCGGTGGTCAGTGCTACCAATGCTGTCATGGGCAGATGCATCTGCGACAGGTAGATTGGTGAGGACGAGGTCAATTTGGTTTTTCCCTTGTGTTGGTTCTTTCACCACCTGTCACAGGCCCAGACTGGCAGCTATGTCCTTCAAGACTCGGCCAGCTCAGTCAGCAGTGGTGCTACCGAGCCACTCTTGGTGATGGACATTGAAGTCCCCCACTCAGAGTTCATTCTGTACCCTTGCTACTCTCAGTGCTTCTTCCATGTGGTGTTCAACATGGAGGAGTACTGATTCATCAGCTAAGGGAGGGCAGTGGGTGGTAATCAGCAGGAGGTTCCCTTGCCCATGCTTGACCTGAAGCCATGAGACTTCATGGGGTCCAGAGTCAATGTTGAGGACTCCCAGGGCCACTCCTTCCCGACTGTATACCAGGGCATGTAATCTCCATACTCATTCGTATGGTGTATACATATTTACTTTATCCTTTTGTGCATTTTTTAAAATGGTAAGATGCAAAGCAGAGTGCACAAGTGTTTTTTAATAGTTGTGTGTCCTTTACTTCCTTGGAAACTGCTTATTGGTTATCTGCTAAAATGGTGTGTGGCACTTGTAAAAATGCTGGACTGCAGCCACAATGTATGGAGAGGGGAGCTGTCATTGTGGTCAGCTCGACCAATCGGCATAATCGCTCCAGGCCAGCAGAAGAACGTGAACCCAACCTATAACGAGCAGCTCCAACAGGCAGTGGGCAAGCTGCATCCAACCACATTCTAAATAGAGAGCAGCAATAGTTCTGGAACATCCACATTCTCAACAATCATTCTGAGGAAATCAACGTACTGCTTGCAACTGCAGGACCAAAACCTGGAAGCTGCACTAATGCGCTGTGCCTAATGAATTCATTCCAGAATTCCAAAATTTGGTGAAAGAGAAAATGTTGTACTGGATCGTGGTAGATGTTAAGTAAATATACAAATGAAGTACATTTATCTGCGTTTGTACGTAAGGCATTTTCTCCTAAAATTAGTGGATGTGGCTAAAATGTTGTTGCCGTGGCCATGCCTGTGGGCAGTCAGTGATTTCTATTGGCAAACACTGTGGTAGAAGCAGTGAGATACAATTAAGCACAATGGAAATTATATCTAATAGATGAATGCAGAGTTGCAGACCCTGTCCTTGAAGGTATGACTTGTAAGGTTTCCTATCTGTGTCCCAGCAGTTCCAGTACTGTACAAAATGAATAAAGTCCTGGCATTGCAGATAAAACGCAAGGCAGGAAGTGGGAAATAGTGAGTAGCAGCTTCCAGAAAAAGTGCTGTTTGCCTTTTAAGGAATGTCATGCAACTGTTCTGAAAATTCACAATTTACAGTTGCAGTTAAAATTTGACTGCCTTATTTGCATAATTGTGTGGTCATTTATCTTTACTGTTGTTATTTGTGGCTGTATAGATTGTGTACAATAATGGGACTGAATTTATGATTAATACAATTTGGGAAGAACTGACTGACTGCTCTATTTTGTAATGTTTGTTATGAAGGTGAATAACTCCGCTACATCTATAAGTAAATTTGCTGTTAAGGAATTCGGAGCAAAATTAAGCACTGTTTCTGCTGCAACAAAATACACACTCTTTGAATTAGTGCTGATTTTGAACAAAATGCCAGATTAATGCCAAGTTGAATGAGGTTCTGAATTGATAATTCGATTGTACTGATTGGGTTTGATTCTTCATTGGCTAGTTGTGAATATTGGCTCCACACTTTTTTTGGAGAAGGAATTGATTTCTGCTGGATTATAATTACATAAGTGCCAGGCAGCATCCAGCACCTTAACCAGATGGCCATTGTACGGCAGGCTTTTTGGCATGGGTATCACAGCTGAGCCTGAACTTTGGTGTCCATGTGCAGTTCTCTGCAAAGGTCACTGGATAACCCTAGCTGATTCCCTCCACCTTTCTCCCCCTCCGCCCCTCCTCCCCCCACCCCACCCTAAAAACGCCAACCTAGGAGCACTGGGACCGGACTCCTGCGTGAGGCGAGATCAACTAACTCAAGTTCGACCGGGAATCAATCCTGGGTCCTTCTCATATGTATGGTTTACATGGTGACATTACCAACTCAGCTATTGTGTGAATGATTCTGAATTTTTGTCAAAGTTACCACTGTGTTCTGTAGTTAAAATTTTTGACAGAGACTAGATAAAATTCCTTCCCCAGTTGCCCTAATTCCTACCTGTAATCACTGCATGCAACTTTTCTAAGATTTACATTCTATCCAAGAAAATGATTCAAAATCATAACACTCAAATTCTTGTCGCTGTGTACAAGTATAATACTACGTGGATCCTGGTGTGATACCAAATGAAAACAAATTATGAATTCAACAGGAAATAAAATACTTGTGTGTTGTGTAGTCTGTTCCACTCATTGTTTAGATTTGTAGACTCCAGGGAAATCAAGGGATATGGAGATTGGGCGGGAAAGTGGAGTTGAGGTCGATGATCAGCCATGATCTTATTGAATGGTGGAGCAGGTTTGAGGGGCTGTATGCCTACTCCTGCTCCTATTTCTTATGTTATTATGTTCTTAAATATATTACATTGCGTCGTCTCCCTCTTTAAGTAATGGCTTGTGCCAACAGTTGAATTAAGTATTTATTATTATTAACTCTTGTTGACATAGTATTGTGTTATGATCTCATTAAGGTCAGTTTGAGGATCCTCTCTGCTTGCTTGCTGTTTTCTGCTTGACCTTGGTGAAACTCTTTCCCATCCTTCATTGTCAAAAGAACATACTGGTGTGAGGGCTTTTGTGGTTCCTTTCCTTCCTTACTTTCTTGGCTCCTTTATGGGCCCTAGGAAGTGGAGCCACTGTTTGAAGTTTGTTGCCTGTAGAAGTGGTTGGGACTAAAACTGCTTAAGATAATTTGAGCGGAGGAAATGCTAAAGCTCCTATCAGACCTGCAGAATCTGAATTTTGGTGACTTGATGGTGAGAGCACATGTATTTATAGGGGGTTTGTCCTGTTGGAACAGCTGCAGTTTTTCCTGTCTAGTACAATTTGCAAGCATTTGGGCTGCAGTGATTTTTAACTGCAGCCTCTATACACACTATTTCATTGTTTACATTATATTGTCTGGATCAAATATAGGGAACATGAATAAGTAATGGGGAGCAGAACATGATCCAAGCTGAGAAGTAAATTGCAGAAAACATTATGGGCTAAAAATGGAGTCCCGCCCCCCTTGGGGCGCTAACTTCGCCGGGGTGCCCCGGTAAAATTAGCGCCCCTGCGACTGAAATTGTGTGGTAGCGCCCCAAGAGGGAAGCAGGGCCCTATTGGAAATGCCCCGCCTCCCTCTTGGGACGCTGCGAGGGAATATCCAGGTATTGCAGGCTTTCCTCCCCTTAAAGGGGAGGGACCTTGTGCAGCGTGACCCTGGGCCCCCGGGGATCGGGAGTGCCGGCAAAAGAGCCCGGCACTCGAAGTGCCGGGCTCATGGACCGCAGCCGGCACTCCATGGGGGGAAAGGTAAGTAGGTCAGGGACGGCAGCGGAGGCAGGTGCTGGCAGGCGGCCAGCAAAAAAAAGGCCGCCCGGCACCTCACCTTTAAATAGCGCCGCCTTGGCCGCAGGTAGGCCCCCTGACATTGTCGGACATAGCATCTGGCAGTAAGTCAGGGGGCGCTACCAAAGATCGCGGCCGGGGCGCTGCACACGACAATGACGGCAGCGCCGCCGCTAACCAACCGCTGAATTTCGCGGGAGGCGTTGGCGCCACGCCCGGGTGCGAGTTGCTTTGCGCCCCGTTGGCGCCCTTTTAGGACACTAACGGGAGGCGCAAAGCAACCAAATTTTTCCCCCTATAGTCCTACATACAAAAGAATCCAGAGGTTCACTTCTACCGTAAATAAATAGTGGTACTGTATACAGATTTCTTCTCCAGTAACAATTTCTGATCGTATAGAGGTAATTTCTCCATTATGCCATTGTTTGTCATACTCTGGCAAGTTATATTTGGGACATCTAATGCAGTTCTGTTCAGACTTTAGATCACACACATAACTGTAAAAAAGATCCTTTGAATTTGAGGTAAGACTGAGATAAATGCGCAGCAAACCAGATCCCTTTGTGCCTCGTTAAACAAGAGTCTTGGGGCCACATGGAGATATTTCTTGAGATGCACTACTAAAGTCTGTGATGAAAAGGGCTGTTGAGATACCACGGCAAACGTGGGAGTCGAGACCAGAGTTAGTAAAACACAACTGCTTTATTCAACCTCATGGCAAAGAGGAACTGGAAAAGCCTGCGCATCCACTTAAATACTCCCCAGACAGGAAGTGCTCCCGGCAGCCTGTCCCTGCGGGAAACAAGTTGCTGGAGGAAAGGGCCCCCGGCTGGGGGCGTCTGCTTAAACTGTCCGTGCCGCCGTGAGCGAATTATGTCCAGTGGGGGCGTGTCGCCACAGAGCTCCCCCCAGAATCCGCTTAGGAGGAGTGGACGAGTCGTGATGGTGGTCTGATGGTTCTGCCGGAGCGGCTCTGAGTGGTCGCCGGTCTAGTTGGTGGGGCCGGGCGGTTCGCCGCTGGCTTGCTGGCGGGACGGCCTCTAGTTGGAGGCTGGGCCACGGGGACCTGTTCCCCTGGTTCTGTGTGTGCTGGTTTGAGCCGGTCGATGGAGACTGTGTCGACCCTGTCGCCGAGTCGCAGCTTGAAGACCTTGTCCCCGGTTTGTAGTACCTCGTACGGTCCGTCGTACGGGGGTCGCAGGGGCCCGCGGTGCGCGTCGTGTCGCACGAAGACGAAGCATGCCTGCTGTAAATTTGGCGGGACGTGAGGTGCGAGTTCGCCGTGTCGGTTGACCGGAAGTGGGGCGAACTGCTGAGCGGAAGAGAAAGAGTTGAGCCTCTGCTGTTCGGCCGACCAAGGCGTGGTAGCCTCCGGAAGGAATTCGCCTGGGACGCGCAGCGGTTGTCCGTAGACTAACTCCGCTGCCGAGGACTGGAGGTCTTGACCGCGGTGCGTAGGCCTAGTAGCACCCACGGTAGGCGGTCAGTCCAGGTACTGTCCTGCAGGCCGGCGCGGAATGAGGCCTTGAGTGACCTGTGGAAGCGTTCACACAACCCATTGGCCTGCGGGTGGTACGCCGTGGTTCGGTGGAGCGTCACTCCGAGGTTGCGTGCTGTGGCCGTCCAGAGTTCGGAGGTGAACTGGGCGCCTCTGTCGGAGGTTATGTCGGCTGGTACGCCGAACCTTGCGACCCAGGTGTTAACGAACGCCCTGGCGATGTCAGCTGTAGTGGTGGAGGGCAGCGGCACTGCCTCAGGCCAGCGTGTGTAGCGGTCGACCATCGTGAGGAGATAAGTTTGGCCTTGCGATGGCAGCAGAGGACCGACGATGTCGACGTGTACGTGGTCGAAGCGGCGGCTGGGTACCTCGAAGTCTCCCAGGGGTGCTTTTGTGTGTAGCTGTACCTTAGCCCGTTGGCAGGCGAGGCAGGAGGTGGCCCAAGTCCGAACATCTTTGCTGAGGCCGCGCCAGACGAAACGCTGGGAGAGGAGTTTGACGGATGCGCGGGCACCCGGATGGGAGAGCGCGTGTAGCGCGTCGAAGATGCGGCGGCGCCAGGTTGCAGGGACGACCGGCCTGGGTTGGCCGAGTGAGACGTCGCAAGTGACTGCCGTGGCTTCGGGCCCGTGCGCGACCTTGGCTAGGCGTAGCCACCGAGAGGAGGTCTGGGTCCGTGAGCTGGGCCGCTGCTAGTTGCGCGTAGTCGACCGCGAGGTGATTCGCGCAGATGGCGGGACGGGAAAGGCAGTCGGCGACAACGTTGTCTCTACCGGAGATGTGCTGGATGTCCGTAGTAAACTCGGACACGGCCGCGAGCTGGCGTTGCTGCCTAGCGGACCAGGGTTCGGTGTGCTTGGCCATCGCGCATGTGAGCGGCTTGTGGTCCACGTACGCGGTGAAGGGGCGGCCTTCCAGGAGGAACCTGAAATGGCGGACCGACAGGTGGAGCGCGAGAAGCTCGCGGTCGAAAGAGTATTTGACCTTCAGGGGGTGCAGTTGGCGGCTGTAGAAGGCAAGTGGCTGCCACGCGCCATTGACCCACTGCTCGAACACGGCTCCGACCGCGTGGTCAGAGGCGTCGGTAGTGAGCGCGACCTGGGCATCGGCCCTCGGGTGCGCGAGCAGGGTGGCGTCGGCGAGCGTGTTTTTGGTGGCGTCGAAGGCGGCTGACGTGTCAGTGGTCCAGGCTACGTCCATCTTGCCGGATTTACCTTGGAGGGAATCGTATAGGGGCTTCATGAGGGCTGCAGCTCTGGGGATGAACCTGTTGTAGAAGTTCACCATCCCGAGGAACTCCTGGAGGCCCTTGATGGTTTTGGGGCGGGGGAATTGCTGGACGGCCTGCACCTTGTTGCGCAGGGGGACGGCCCCAGCAGGGGTGATGTGGTGACCGAGAAAATCGATCTCGGTTAGGCCGAATTGGCACTTCGGGCTGAGGATGAGCCCGTGTTGGGCTAGGCGCCCGAACAGGATGCGAAGGTGTTCGAGGTGATCCTGTTTGGAGGAGCTGGCCACGAGAATGTCGTCTAGATAGACGAATAGGAAGTTCAGGTCCCGGAGGACTGAGTCCATAAGGCGCTGGAAAGCCTGGGCTGCATTCTTGAGGCCGAAGGGCATCCTCAGGAACTCGAACAGGCCGAATGGGGTGATGACGGCCGTTTTGGGGATGTCCGCGGGGTGTACGGGGACTTGGTGGTAACCGCGCACCAGGTCGACCTTGGAAAAGACGGTTCGTCCGGCCAGTCGGGCCGAGAAGTCCTGGATGTGTGGCACCGGGTATCGGTCGGGGGTGGTGGCGTCGTTGAGGTGGCGGTAGTCCCCGCAAGGGTGCCAGCCTCCGCCGGGCTTGGGGGCGATGTGGAGGGGTGAGGCCCAAGGGCTGCTGGAGCAGCGGATGATGCCGAGTTGTTCCATGGTGGTGAACTCGGCCCGCGCGATTTCCAGCTTGGCCGGGTTGAGTCTGCAGGCGTGGGCAGAAACTGGGGGGCCGGTGGTGGGGATATAGTGCTCCACACCGTGTTTGGCGGCTTTGGCCGAAAAGGTCGGGTTAGTGAGGGCGGGAAACTCGGCTAGAAGTGCCGAGTAGTCGTCCGTGGCTCTGGCGAGGCAGTAGGTCGTCAGGCCGGCCGAACGGGCCGGGGTGAATGCACCGGGGATGGGGGCCATAGTGTTGATGTCGACGAGGCGGTGCCTCGGAATGTCGACAAGGAGGCCGTGGGCGCGTAGGAAGTCAGCGCTGATGAGTGGGCAGAGGACCCTGGCTGTGAGGAACTCCCAGCGGTAGCGGCGGCCTGCGAGGTCGAGCGTGACCATGCGGGTGCCATATGTGCGGCTGTCGGAGCCATTGGCTGCGGCCAGCGTGATACCCCGTGCGCCGCGTTGGATTTCGAGGGCGGAGGCGGGGGTGATGCTGTGCTGGGCCCCTGTGTCGCACAGAAATTGGCGGTTGGTTCTGTCGTCGGTGACGTACAGTAGAGGCCCCTTTTGCCCCGCGGCCATCACGGGGGCCGGTGCGGGGGGGGGGGGGTTTAAAGTGCACGGTGGCGTGCAGCGTTGGGCCCTAGTGCCAAAACGGGTGTGGTAGTAGCAGTGACCCGGAGTGGTAGGGCGGTCGGGCCTAGTGGGCCGGGAAGACCGCGTGGTCGTTGCCGTGAGGTCGGGCGCGACGTCGCGAGCGGACTGCGCAGAGAGCAGCCGGTCGGCCTTTTCGGCTATGTCATTCAGGTCCGTGGAGCCAGACTCCACAATGAGCAGGCGGATGCTGGCGGGGAGCTGCCGAATGAAAAGCGTGCGAAAGAGGGCGCCGGTGTTTTTGTCGTCCGAGAGGGACAGCATGTGGGAAAGCAGATCCGACGGTGAAGCGTCACCAAGGCCGGGGAGGTCAAGGAGTTGGCAGTTGCGCTGGTAAGAGGACGTTTGAAATTTTTTAAGGAGCGCAGCCTTCAGATGTTCGTACTTGCCTTCCACTGGTGGATCCTGCAGCGCTGCCCAAACCTTGGGGACTGTGGCGTAGGCGAGAGAGGAGACGAGGTAGTCGTACTTTGTGGCGTCGACTGTAATGTGTTTCAGCCGGAATCTGGACTCGGCTTGAACAAACCAGGCTTCGGCCAGGTTCTCCCAAAAGTCCGGTAGTTTAACCGTGACTGCGTTTGTATCCGCCATGCTAGCTTAGGATTCGTCCTGAGCGTCGGGGTCACCAGTGTTGAGATACCGCGGCAAACGTGGGAGTCGAGACCAGAGTTAGTAAAACACAACTGCTTTATTCAACCTCATGGCAAAGAGGAACTGGAAAAGCCCGCGCATCCCCAGACAGGAAGTGCTCCTGGCAGCCTGTCCCTGCGGGAAACAAGTTGCTGGAGGAAAGGGCCCCCGGCTGGGGGCGTCTGCTTAAACTGTCCGTGCCGCCGTGAGCGGATTATGTCCAGTGGTGGCGTGTCGCCACAGGCTTTTATTTTCTGACACTAAGTCCTTCCAGTCTTGTGAAACAGTATTATTTTGCCCTTGTACATTTTCACTAAGCACCATGTTGAACACTACCTCATTGTTTATTTTTTCCCCAGGTCGTGGATATAATTGGTACAGATCTAACTTCAGACGTATTCGGAGCCTCCAGTTCTCTTCGCTCAACATGTAGGAACACACTCTCCTTTTACAAAAGCCTCCTCAAACCAGCCTTCAGTCCCCTCAATCTTGTGTCACCACTGTATATCGTGCAGTTTTACCTCTATAGAGTACAAACTATAGCTGTATACAGTGTGCATCCACTACACTTGACTTGAACTGAATCTTAGTGGTCATGCAGACTCTGCTCTGTCTGACAGTGGTGTATTGCAAATTTCATAAGTCCAAACTGAACAGGGAGGGTGGGGGCTGAAAAAATTGAAAATGTATTTGTACTCGTTCCATATTCATTGCACATTTTTGCAACAGTGCAAATAACTTTAAATGTAGTAATTTGTGTGCTAGAAACTTGCACCATGGAAAAGGGCTGGAAGTTCAATTTTGTTTTATTTGGATTGTATGAGAAGATGCATTCATTTAGCTGCTGTTTAGAAAAATACAGACTCTGAACAGATTCTACTGGAACAATATAATGTGGCAAACTCATAAGCGAAGCACTTTACTTTTATTAAGGTTTAAAAGTATGCAAACAGACTCCCTTTATATTTTTGTATACACTTGAAAGACATTATTATTGGAAGACGTTTCAATTGCTTCCCAGTGAGCATTTGCCAGTGTGTGTACTTTGGTATAATGTGAAAGCCAAGCATGTCATGAGTTTTTGTTTCCTAAGCTGATTCTAAGCCACACGCTAGACTGCTTTTTAATTGGGAATTTTTTTAAATAGGCTAATTAGCAAAAGTTATTGGCATTCCACCATAAGTAAGTAGGAAGCAGTGACGAAGATGGATATACTTCCAGATGATGGTTTCTGCCTTTGCTGTTTCAATCTTCTGCAACATTCACTGGTGATGTGACCTTTGAATACTGTTAATTACATAGTTTGATACCTTTTAATGGTGTCATACTCTTGGAGAATGTTGACATTCAACTGATGTGTAGTGTGCATGCAGGTGTGGACACGTACACAAGTCATTTAGTAACAGATGTGAGGGAGCTATTGCCTTTGCTGTTTCTAAATTTTCTTTGTGTAAGTTATCCATGCAGTAATGGTGAAATTGTTGGGACCTTTACATATTTTGAATAAAAAGGAGAATTCCGTTAAGTCATGTACCTCTAATGTTCTAAATTAATTTACTGGGTGTCTGATCCAGTTTTATAGCTATTCAAATGATGCAATTTGTTTTCTCCTCTTAAAACATTAAGTAAATATAGAGAACTCTGTGTTTTGGACCAGCTGTAGCCCCAGATACAATGTCTAATGCATTTTTAGCTGAAGATCCGATTGAGGTAGGATTTCCTGTTTGGCTTTAATTCAAAAACTGCTTAGTGTCTACACTGCAAAGCAATGCAACACATTTTGGTGCAGACCAAATTTTCTAGATTCGCTTGTAGTTTGACCGTTAATTGAGTTTGAATGGATCAGAGTTGACTTTTAATATCTATAGAGTTGTAATCAAGCCTTTTGAAAATTTGGTTTCATGTCAGACTGAACAAAGCTTAAATACAGTACTTCACAGGCTGGAATCATGTTCATTTAGTTGAGTATATTGTATTGTGCAAAGTAGGTAGATACTTATTCCATACAGGGAATCAAATTCTATTGTGTTTCTAGTTTATGGTGTGCCTGTGAAGTAACCTGGCATACATCCCAATTCAGGCAAATTAATGTGAATGCATTCTGACATGCAACTAGGCAAGAGATGAGCATGTATAACCCAGCCTCATAGGGGAGGAAAACGATACTACAGTCTGACATGATGGAAAGGACTATACATTTACTCAGAGGGTTCTTTAATTGAGTTCACATTGAGATGCTATACCAGGGAAGGTTTGACTCATCTTAATAATGTAGCTTTCCACCCACTGGTTTTGACCATTCTTATTTAGGTCATTTATCTGAATATGTATGATACCGAGTGAGATTTTCAGCCATATATGTACATTCCAACCTCTGAATTAACCATTCAGGAACAGTACTTGGACTGCATGTACCGACCTTAACTCTGTGTTAATTCTCAGTTTGCACATATCTTAGCCAGTTTATATTTGTGGTTTGCCACCGACTTCAGCAGTGTCATTGGCAGCAAACTTCAAAAGAAAACAGAGTGCTGCTCCTGTTGGAGGCAGCACAAGCCATCTAAGTTCATGGTTTCAACATAGCTGTGCAGCAATGTGAACAGATTCTGCTTCCAGATCACACATCATGACTTAAGCGATGATCTTCAATTAGTGGGTGCGAGCATGTCTAACACTTGGTGTTAGATTATGATTTTTGTCATGGCATGTTAAGAAACATAAGAAATAGGAGCAGGCCATTTGAGCCTGCTCTGCCATTCAATACGATCATGGCTGATCTTCTACCTCAACTCTACCTTCCCTTGATTCCCTTAGTATCCAAAAATCTATTATCTCCGTCTTGAACATACTCAATGACTGAGCATCCACGGCTCTCTCGGGTAGAGAATTGCAAAGATTCAGAACCCTTTGAGTGAAGAAATTTCTCCTCATCTCAGTCCTCAATTGCCAACCACTTATTCTGAGACTGTGACCCCCAAGTTCTAGACTCCCCAGCCAGGGGAAACAACCTCCCAGCATCTACCCTGTCGAGCCCTGTAAGAATTTTATATATTTCAATGAGATCAATTCTTATTCTTCGAAATACGAGGAAATATAGGCCTAGTCTACTCAATCTCTCCTCGTAGGACAATCCCCTCATCCCAGTCATCGGTCTAGTGAGTCTTCGTTGCACTCCTTCTAAGGTGCTTCTGCAGAGTTTTAAATCTCACCAGCTCTGTTAAATCATAAAAAAATACTCCTGACAGTGGGAACCCAATGTGTTGCGTGCGTGAGTTTGCGTATATATTTATGGAGCTCTGCCTTACTCAACTTCCCAACAATACAAACAACACAAACAGCAGTGGCTGGATCACAAAAGCATTATCGGGTCCTGCTCTCATCTGCCAGAATTGCTCACTATTCCAGAATCATTCTGGAATGCAAAGAGAAACCCCGGCTTCTATTCTCCACTGCTAACTGTCTTCTTAAACCCCTCTTCCCTGTCTCCTCCATCCTCACCTCCGACAAGTGTGAGAGCTCATGGACTTCTTTGTCTCTAAGATTGAGACCATCCTTTCAGCTGCCTCTGCCACTTCGCTTCCTTCTCCTAGCCCACCGGGCCAAACTTCCTCTAAGGTTCCCCCTAGCCCTGAACTCACATCTTTCTCCAGTTTCTCGCCTAATTCCCCTCATGACCTCTCCGCACTTATCTTGTCCATAAGACCCACTTCCTGCTCCCTCGATCCTATTCCCACCAAACTGCTGACCCACCTAATTCTTTTTCTGGCTCCATGTTAGCTGACATTGTTAATGGTTATCTCTCCTCGCCCTCTCATCTGCTGTCATCACCCCTCTCAAAAAACCAACTCTTGACCCCTCTTCAACCTCCCTTTCCTCTCCAAAGTCCTTGAATGTGTTGTTGACTCCCAAATCCATGCCCATCTTTCCACAACTCCATGCTTGAATCCCTCCAATCAGGTTTCCGCCCCTGCCACAGTACAGAAACGGCTCTGATCAAAGTCACAAATGACATCCTTTGTGACTGTGATGAAGGTAAACTATCCCTCCTCGTCCTTCTTGACTTGTCTGCAGCCTTTGACATGGTTGACCACTCCATCCTTCTCCAACACCTCTCCACCGTCGTCCAGCTGGGTAGGACTACACTCGTCTGGTTCCATTCTTATCTATCCAGTCATAGCTAGAGAATCACCTGCAACGGCTTCTTCCTGCTCCCGCATCGTTACCTCTGATGTCCCCCAAGGATCTATCCTTGGCCCCCTTCTATTTCTCATCTACATGTTGCCCCTTTGCGACATCATCCTAAAATACAGTGTCAGTTTCCACATGTACGCTGACAACGCCCAGCTCTACCTCACCACCATTTTTCTCGACCCCTCCACGGTCTCTAAATTGTCAGACTGCTTGTCCGACATACAGTTCTGGATGAGCAGAATTTTTCTCCAATTAAATATTGGGAAGACTGAAGCCGTTGTTTTCGGTCCCCGCCACAAACTCCATTCCCTAATCACTGACTCCATCCCTCTCTCTAACATCTGTGTGAGGCTGAACCACACTGTTCGCAACCTTGGTGTCATTTTTTACCCTGAAACGAGCTTCCGGCCACATATCCGCGGCATAACTAAGACGGCCTATTTCCACCTCCGTAACATCGCCCGTCTCTGTCCTTGCCTCAACTCATCCGACGCTGAAACCCTCATCCGTGCCTTTGTCACCTCTAGACTTGACTATTCCAACACACTCCTGGCTGGCCTCCCACATTCTACCCTACGTAAACTTGAGGTGATCCAAAACTCGGCTGTCCATGTCCTAACTCGCACCAAGTCCCATTCGCCCATCACCCCTGTGCTCACTGATCTACATTGGCTCTCGGTTAAGCAACGCCTCGATTTCAAAATTCTCATCCTTGTTTTCAAATCCCTCCTTGGCCTCGCCTCTCCCTATCTCTGTAAGCTCCTCGAGCCCCACAACCCCCCGAGATATCTGCACTTCTCTAATTCTGTCCTCTTGAGCATCCCTGATTATAATCGCTCAACCATTGGTGGCCGTGCCTTCAGCTGCCTAGGCTCTAAGCTCTGGAACTCCCTCCCTAAACCTCTCCGCCTCTCTACCTCTCTTTTCTCCTTTAAAGACACTCCTTAAAACCTAACTCTTTGACCAAACTTTTGGTCACCTGCCCTAATTTCTCCTTATGTGGCTCGGTGTCACATTTTTTGTCTTATAATACTCATGTGAAGCACCTTAGGATGTTTTACTACGTTAAAGGTGCTATATAAATTATTGTTGTAGTTGTAGTAGTAGTTCTCAAAGTCTTGAAGTGGGCTGCTCTGCTTATTTGAGTTGTGGTTGTACATCAACCTTTGTGATATCCTTATTTGTGGAATGAGTGCATATCTCGTCACATAATTGTGGTCTATGTTGTAAATTTTGCTAGTATGAAATTCAGTACTGGTACCTCTGGGCTGTGTTGAAGGCTAAGTTAGTAATCCTGGGTATATTGTATGAGCATATGTTGATTTCCTGTATAAGCACCATTAACTTGAAACTACAGGAAACCAATAACTGCTGGTGTTAGGGGATATGTAAACATTGCATTCACCAAGTGTCTGCAGTATTTGAGTTTTGTATGTTTGTGTATTCTTCCCTCTTGGGATCAATCTGAGCTATCCTTTCAGAGCTCTCAAAGGGATTGGTGTGGCTATACCTTAAAGGCAAAAATCTCAGGGACTTTAAAAGTTAAAATCATTTTTCATCTCTTTCTCTTGTTTCCCCACCTTCATCCCACTGAAGTTATTCTCCTCAGTTGGATGGATAATCATCCATCACCATCAAATACCTTGATCTAACTGGCATTTTTCCAGGTACTGGTAACGAGTCCAAGTCTGTGGTGACAAAACAACTAGCAGTCTTGTATCTTGTGAGGTTGGTCTCCCCAACTGTGCTGCAGGTCCTCAGAGACTGGTAGTTGTTGGCTTTATGATCCACTGTGCTACATTTAATCTCTGATTTTCCTGTCCTCCCTCTTCCATTTGACTGCACTGCCACAAACTTGCCACACACGGGCTCAACATCTGGCTCAGACTGCTTCACCTGGACGACCATGAGGGACACATTATATACTGGGAATTTTTACTGGAAATGCATGAAGTTTGTATGGGGTGAGAGGTAATTTTGAGGTGGAGCATGCAATTATATAGGGCCCTGGTGAGACCACACCTGGAGTATTGTGTACAGTTTTGGTCTCCTTACCTAAGGAAGAATATACTTGCCATAGAGGGAGTGCAATGAAGGTTCCTGGGATGGGGGGTTTGTTCTATGAGGAGAGATTGAGTAGACTAGGCCTATATTCTCTATGTTTAGAAGAATGAGAGGTGATCTCATTGAAACATACAAAATTCTTACAGGGCTTGACAGGGTAGATGCGGGGAGGATGTTTCACCTGGCTGGGGAGTCTAGAACCAGGGGTCACAGCCTCAGAATAAGGGGTCGGTCATTTAGGACTGAGATGAGGAGAAATGTCTTCACTCAGAGGGTGGTAAATCTTTGGAATTCTCTACCCCAGAGGGCTGTGGAGGCTCAGTCGTTGAGTATATTCAAGACAGAGATTGATAGATTTTTGAATATTAAGGGAATCAAGGGATATGGGGATAGTGCAGAAAAGTGGAGTTGAGGTAGATGATCAGCCATGATCTTATTGAATGGTGGAACAGGCTCGAAGGGCCAAATGGCCTATCCCTGCTCCTATTTCTTATGTTCTTATGCACCATTTAAGATGATAGTCACCGAAGGATGTAGCAGTATCCTGTGCATGCTTACTGGTTAATAATTTGCAGTCAAAGTAAGGGCGAGGCTAATGGCGTTCTCTGATATTTATGTGCAACCTCCGGCAAGGGCAGATGCGCAGTTAACCACAGAAATCCAAAAGTTGCTGTCCGAGATGCACTGCTACTCCGTTAGCTTCGCAAAAACGGCATCTCTTGCTGTCTGGCTCACCATTGAAATGCATTGAATGGCGTGAAGTTACTGTATTTACGCAGCAGTTACAAACTAAGCTCACCACAGAAAGTTAAGTCTTGTCCATTTCTGTCTAAGTACCTCTTTAACATCGTGATAAATGTTAATTACTTCCAGTCAACCTCTCTGGAACTGAAAATTAACTATTACAAGTGTGGAGCCTCATTCCTTCAGATTTGAATTGTTAGACATTTTAAAAATGTAACGTTTAAAATTATTTTTTTTATTTTTCCTTTCTCTCTTTTTCCCCCTTAATCCAGTTCTTTCCCTCCTTTTTATTTCTCTCTTCTGTACCTGAATTCACACATTCTAATTTACACTTCCTCACAGGCCCTTCTCCAATGTTTCTGAAGGCAGATTTAAACACTTAGTGAGGCGAAGCCAGCTGCAAATGATCCCACAGACAGCATGCGAGCATAAAGAGTAACAGTCAAAGCAAATCACATTTAACTCACTCTCCTGTCCTCACATAGAAACAGGAGTGGCCATTTAGGCCCAGTGCCTGTTCTGCCATTCAATTACATCATTGAATCACAAAATAGTACAGCACAGAAGGAGGCCATTCGGCCCATCGCATTTGCACCGGCTCTTGCCAAGTGGAATCCAGTTAGTCCCACTGCCTTGCTCTTTCCCTACACCCCAGCAATTTTTTTCTCCTTCAAGTATTTATCCAATTCCTTTTTGAAGGCTACTATTAAATCTGTATCCACCACCCTATCAGGTAGTGTATTCCAAATCCTAACCACTCGCTGCGTAAAAACATTTTTCCTTGTGTCACTTCTGGTTCTGTACCTCAAACTCATTTACCCATCTTTGTTGACACTCCAGTGCAGTGCTGAGGGAGTGCTGCACTGTCGGAGGTGCCGTCTTTTGGCTGAGACGTTAAACCGAGGCCCCATCTGCGCTCTCGGGTGGGAATAAAAGATCCCATGGCACTATTTCGAAGAAGAGCAGGGAAGTTATCCCCGGTATTCTGACCAATATTTATCCCTCAATCAACATCACTAAAAACAGATGGTCTGGTCATTATCACATTGCTGTTTGTGGGAGCTTGCTGTGCACAAATTGGTTGCCGCATTTCCCACATTGCAACAGTGACTACACTCCAAAAGTACTTCATTGGCTGTAAAGTGCTTTGAGACGTCCGGTGGTCGTGAAAGGCGCTATTTAAATGCAAGTCTTTTTCTTACGTATTCCCTGAGTCTCTTACCTAACAAAAAATAATAATGCCGTGCCCCTTTCATGGGCTGACTGAATTGTTTTAGCTTACTTTTCTTTCCAGAGACCTGCCAACTGCAAAATCTGACGGCTTGCTTTTTTGTTAGCTTCCCGGTCCCAAGCTTACGCCTCACAGTCTCTTGTTTGAAACATGACTGCCCATGTATCCCTTTGTCCCTTTCCTGCGTTTTCAAACAGGGGGAGGGCAGTGATGCTGCTTTTCTGTCTGGTTAGTGATTTGCTAGCAGGCCTGCCAGTAAAACTGACTACATTTTCTTCCCCAATGAGATGTGGGTTTGAAAAGCACATTTCCTGTTGCTCTCAAAATGGGTGTGGGATGAGACCACTGACCTTCATTGTATCAGTTGACATTCCAGTGTGTCTGGCTCTAATAGGTATCTTCAATGCCTGGAGCTTTTTTTGAAATCCCTGCCAAAACCATTCACTACTCCAGGATCATCCTGGAAAGGAAATATTCCACCAACCCGGCTTCTTTACTCCACTACTAATCGTCTCCTTAAACTCCTCTGCCCTCCATTCCTTCCTTAATGCATCTGCCGAAACCCTTACCCATGTTTATGTCCCCTCGAGATGCAACTATTCCAATGCTCTCCTGTGTGCACTCTATACACTTCAGCTCGTTCAAAACTCGAATCCTATCCCACACCACATCCTGCTTACCGATTACTCCTATGCTGTCTCCTGATTCCCCCAAGGCCTCCAGTTTAAAATTCTAATCCTCATGTTCAGATCTCTTCATGGCCTCATCCTTTCCTATTTCTGTGACTTCATCCAGCCCTATAACTTTCCGAGAACTCCTGTGTTTCTCCAACTCTGGCCTCCTGTACACCTCCCACCCCCTTTACCTCACCATTGGCAGCTATGCCATCTATTATCTGGGCCCTAAGCGCTCGAATTCTCTTCCTAAATCTTTCAACCTCCTTCTCCTTTTAAGACACTCCTTAAAACATACCTCTTTGAGCAAGCTTTTAGTCACCTCTCCTAATTGTAGTGTATGTACCTTTAAGAGGAACTATGTTTTTTTGAAGCCCCTGTGTACTGTAGTACCGGTAGTGACCACTCGGGTATATAAGCCTGTATAGCGTCTTGTATAGTTAGTTCACCTCCAGATTTTGTTCAGTAAACACTTGTTAAATCAACTCCTGCATTCCGTGTCTCCATTAATACACGGATTCAACACTAATATTCTTTAGCTTGGTGTGATTTGGTGTGATTTTTGTCTGATCTTTCTCTTCTATAAAGCACTTTGGATGTTTTTTCTACATTAAAGACGTTTTATAAATGCAAGTTGTTGCAATGTATTACTTTCTCTACCTCTTGCTTCCACCTCCTGTGTGGGTAGGAAAGCTCTTTTCTGTTGCTTTGTTCTGTACCAGACTGCAGGCCTCAATGTGGGATATTTAATGTCTTGTTTCTCTAAGGATCAGTGTTCTCTATTTCAAGATTTGATGGTGGGAACATAACACAAGAAATAGGAGCAGATGTAGGCCATTCGGCCCTTCGACCCTGCTCCGCCATTCAATAGCATCATGGCTGATCTTCTACCTCAAATCCACCTTCCCACACTGTCCCCATATCCCTTGGTTCCCTTACTATCCAGAAAGATCCATTGACTTGAAATGGATGAATTTTTAGATGGTCATAAAGCGAATTATTAATGATCATACTTAAATGGGTTCTTGGCACATGGACATCCATGGCTTTGGCCTAGAAAAGGCAGGGGGAGGGAGAGATGATGGAAGAAATAATAATTGGTTGGCATAGATCCAGAAGCAAGGGTTTCATTCACTGAGGTCAACTCCTTTACACTCCTTCATTCACAGATCATGTAGGTACTCATTGCTGAGCATGTAGAAAAGAAGCAGCAGTGTCATTCAGGTGCACTGTATGGAAATAGAACTTGAGGACAAGACTGGTAGAAATACATTGCAGATGTGGGCTTGATTTTTCCTGGCCCGGTAAGTGAGAAGATGTGCTACCAATAGTAGAGTTTGACACCTTTCTCTCGTGTGGGACACATGAATTGAGTCTCTGTGAATAACGGGGAGATCTACATCAAAATAAGGGTAACTATCGGTCACTGAAAATTAATACAGCATTGTATTTAGCGACTTAGGGTTAAAGTGTATGATACTGACTGTTATTCTGACAATGAAAGGAGACCCTTTATGAGACAATTCCTTTAAAGATTTCCATAGCAAGCAGTTGCTAGGCAGCATCTGTTGTTACTCAGGACTCTGAGTAATTGCGAGCTGGAATATTGTGGACTAAAGTTCCTTCTGTGTGAGTGAGTGAGAGGAATGCATAAAGCCTACAGTCAAAACTTCCTTTGATGAAGGGCCTTGGCTTTATTGATTAACAAGCTTTATTCAGATTCTCTAAGTGATTGCTGTATAGTTACACCCTTTCATCTGAGAACCAAATATTATTGTAGTTTTTTAATTCTCTCTTTCTGGAGATGTATAGTAAGAACAGGCTGACTTTTTACTTGAGGAGGGAGGGGGAACTGTGTACATTTATAAGTTTAATGTGAAATAACAACCAGGTTAGTAAGCCAAATTTGAGACTTGAGAAATCTACAGCAAGACTGGATGCAGGCACTGACCATAAAATGTACTTTGACCCTCTTCATCGAGGATTGCATTTGGCTACAATACAATTCTTTAAGTCATTTTAATACAATTCTTCAAGTCATTTTAGTCTAAAATGGAACTCACTTTGTCTGCTTGGCAAATATCCATAGTACGCTAGTATTTTGAAGTGCTCCTAGATGTAAACCATATTAATGATTTGTAGTAAGAGCATTGCCGTTATGCTGTCACTTGGGGGTTCCTCAGCACAAAATATTGATGTTCCCAAATGTTAAAACTGCATATTGTGTTAAGTTGAGGTATTAAAGCTAACTTGATAACCTAAGAAAAATTAATATTTGTTGTGAAAGGTGATGTTTGTGACTTGTTGCTAGCACCCATCTTAGTCATGCTGTCTCCATTTGAGAGACCAGCGATACAAGGGAACCTCAAAATAAGTCAAATGGAGGAATTAAGTAGATTTAATATAAGCAATAAAATGGTAATTGAGAAAATAATAATGAGAATTAAGTTGGACAAATCTCTAGGACCTGATGGTTCAATAGGGTATTAAAAGAAACAGGTGGGGAAATTCCAGATGCTCAAGCCATAATCTTCCAAAGCGCTCTAGATTTGGGAATTGTGCCCATGGATTGGGAAATTGCAAATGTCACTCCATTAATTAAGACAGGATAGCGGGAGAAACTACAGACCTGTCAATTTAATGTCCGTTGTGGGGAAGTTACTGGAATCTATCATCAGAAACTGAGTGAGCATTTGAATAAGTATGAGTTGATCATAGAGTGCCAGCATGGTGTTGTGATGGGTAGGTCATGTCTGACGAATCTAGTCAGGTATTTGATAAGGTTCCGCACAAGAGATTATTAGTAAAAATTAGAGTGCATGAAATTGAAGGTAGCTTTAGGACGTGGGTTGATAATTGGTTGGGAGGTAGGAGACTAGAGTAGGGATAAATTGAATGTACTCTGATTGGCGGAATGTGACAAGTGGTGTTCCCCAGGGATCTGTACTGGGGCCTCAGCTTTTCACCTTGTATATCAATGACTTGGATAAAGGAATAGAGAGTTGTATATCCAGGTTTGCAGATGACACTAAGTTAGGAGGAACAGTAAGTAGTGTAGATGGATGCAGGCAGTGACAATGAAGCATAGACAGATTAAGTGAGTGGGCAAAACTGCGGCAGATGAAGTTCAATGTGTGAAAGTGAGAGGTCATCTACTTTGGATCCAAGAAAGACAAATCAGAATATTTTTTTAATGGCGAGAGATTAGAAACTAGAGTCCAGGTACATAAATCATAAAATTAGTGCACAGCTACAAAAAGTAATCAAAAATGGTATTGGAATGTTGGCCTTCATCTCAAGATGGTTGGAATACAAAGGGAGGAGGTTGTGCTTCATTTGTACAGAGCCTTAGTCAGACTCCATCTATATCTATCTTCTTCTATCCATCTATCTGTATATATAAAGCGGCTCTTCTGTCTGCCCCAATGTCTGTCCTGATGTCTGTCTGTCCTGATGTCTGTCTGTCCGTTCTCTATACGTTTGAAAGTTACAGAGCGTACCGACGCGCGCGTCGCCTCAAAAGAAAGCTTGCGATTCTGGACCGGTCATAGGCGTATTTACGTTTCGGCTGGACAAAAATCCCGCCCGCGGTATCCCAAAAACTTTCAGCGTTCCGCTCATTAGCGACCGTGTGACGTCGAGGTCCACCAATCGGACGGCGGGTTCCTTCCTACAGTTGAGTGTCGAGTGACTCGACGATTGACCAATCCTACGCTTCGGTGACCTGACCGGTCGACCAATCGGTGCGTGTGTGGGCGGGCCTTATCCTTCTGAACCGAGGTGAGTGGCCGCCATCTTGATTTTTCACAATTTTTCCCCCCACACTTTCTGTGTGTTAGGGAACTAAGGTAAATATTTTAATGATGTGTTAGGGAATTAAATAACAATTTAATAGGGGGGGGGGGGGAGAGCCTCGGGAAATCGCGGGGGGGGGGGAGAGCCTCGGGAAATCGCGGGGGGGGGGGGAGAGCCTCGGGAAATCGCGGGGGGGGGGAGCCTTGGGAAATCGCGGGGTTGGAGAGCCTCGGGAAATCGCGGGGGGGAGAACCTCGGGAAATCGCAGGGCGCTCGCGCCGCCCGCACTGACCACGCATGTGCCGCCCGCCCGCCCACAGCGGCCGTCCATCAGCCGCGCGATACGTGGGGGACCTCAGCTCCAGACCTCAGGCGCTAGGCAGGGGGAGGGGCCGGAGAGAGGGAGTGGGGGAGCGGGGAGGGGGGTGGGCGAGGGGAGGGGGAGGGGGTGGGCGAGGGGAGGGAGGGGAGGGAGAGGAGGGGAGGGGAGGGAGGGATAGGACAGGGAGAGGACATGACAGGGAGAGGGGGGACACACAGGGGCAGGGAGACCAAGCGCCCCAAAATTGCCCACTGACCGCGCATGCGCCGCCCGCCCGCCCACAGCGGCCGTCCATCAGCCGCGCCATACGCGGGGGACCTCAGCTCCGGACCTCAGGCGCTAGGCAGGGGGAGGGGCCGGAGAGAGGGACAGAGGGGGGTGGGGGTGAGCGAGGGAGACGGGAGGGGAGGGAGAGGAGGGGAGGGGAGGGAGGGATAGGATAGGGAGAGGACATGACAGGGAGAGGGGGGACACACAGGGGCAGGGAGACCAAGCGCCCCAAAATTGCCCTCGCAACGCGGGGCTCCCCAGCTAGTCTATATAAATAAAGCGGCTCTTCTGTCTGTCCCGATGTCTGTCTGTCTGTCCGTGTTCTATACGTTTGAAAGTTATAGAGCGTACCGACGCGCGCGTCGCCTCAAAAGAAAGCTTGCGATTCCGGACCGGTCATAGGCGTATTTACGTTTCGGTCGGACAAAAATCGCGCCCGAGGTATCCGAAAAACGTTCAGCGTTCCGCTCATTAGCGACCGTGTGACGTCGAGGTCGACCAATCGTACGGCGGGTTCCTGGCGCGTGCCACCCTACAGTTGAGTGTCGAGTGACTCGACGATTGACCAATCCTACGCTTCGGTGACCTGACCGGTCGACCAATCGGTGCGTGTGTGGGCGGGCCTTATCCTTCTGAACTGAGGTGAGTGGCCGCCATCTTGATTTTTCACGATTTTTTTTCCCACACTTTCAGTGCGTTAGGGAAGTAAGGTAAATATTTGAATTGTGTGTTAGGGAATTAATGAACAATTTATTTGAGTTTTATATTGTGTTTAGCAACCCCCCCCCTCCTCCTCACCCTCGCGCAGGGGGGACTCGGGGCTGCTCTCCAGGCCCGCTGCAGGCAGGCCTGAAGCTCAAAAAATTTCTCTCTCTCTCGCTCTCTCTCTTCCCTCTCTCTCTCTCCTTCTCCTCTTCCCTCTCTCTCCTTCTCCTCTTCCCTCTCTCTCCTTCTCCTCTTCCCTCTCTGTCTCTCTCTACTTCCCCCTCTCAGGTTTGACGGTGTCGGGGCCGGAGCGCGGGATGGCCGCCCGAAGTGATCCGCTTGCTAACGGCCGCCAGCCCGCGGGGTTTCCCTGCCTACTCCCCGCGGGCCGCCTCGCGCCGCTGGCACTGACCGCGCATGCGCCGCCCGCCCGCGAGAGCCCGCTCTGGCTTTTTTTTAAACGGCTGTTCCCGATCTCAATCGGACACGGGAGTCTGCCAACCGGGTCCAAAGGCCCGCCTTGTTCACCAGCAGGTGCTACCGAGGTGAGTCCGGTCGGGCCTCGGGGGGGGGCGGAGAGAGTGTGAGGGAGGGGTGGAGAGAGTGTGAGGGAGGGGGGGAGAGTGTGAGGGGGGGGAGAGTGTGAAGGGGGAGAGTGTGAGGGGGGGAGAGTGTGAGGGAGAGGGGGTGGGAGAGTGTGAGGGAGAGGGGGGGAGAGTGTGAGGGGAGAGGGGGGGGAGAGTGTGAGGGAGAGGGGGGGGAGAGTGTGAGGGAGAAGGGGGGGAGAGTGTGAGGGAGAAGGGGGGGAGAGTGTGAGGGAGAAGGGGGGGAGAGTGTGTGAGGGAGAGGGGGGGAGAGTGTGTGAGGGAGAGGGGGGAGAGTGTGTGAGGGAGAGGGGGGGAGAGGTGTGAGGGAGAGGGGGGGGAGTGTGAGAGGGGGGAGAGTGTGAGGGAGAGGGGGGAGAGTGTGAGGGAGTGGGGGAGTGTGAGGGAGACGGGGGAGGTGTGAGGGAGAGGGGGGGGAGTGTGAGGGAGAGGAGGGTGGGAGTGTGAGGGGGGGGGGAGGAGTGTGAGGGGGGGGGGAGGAGTGTGAGGGAGGGGGGGAGTGCTCTCTCTCCCCCCCCAGTCGCTCTCTCTCCCCCCCCAGTCGGAGGGAGGGGGGGGAGTGCTCTCTCTCCCCCCTCCAGTCGCTCTCTCTCCCCCCCAGTCGCTCTCTCTCCCCCCCAGTCGCTCTCTCTCCCCCCCAGTCGCTCTCTCTCCCCCCCAGTCGCGCTCTCTCCCCCCCAGTCGCGCTCTCTCCCCCCCAGTCGCGCTCTCTCCCCCCCAGTCGC
>NC_140990.1:179737528-179893576 GCF_052327205.1 Somniosus microcephalus
CTCTCTCTCTCCTTCCCTCTCTCTCTCCTTCCCCCTCTCTCTCTCTCCTGCCCTCTCTCTCTCTCTCTCTCCTTCCTCTCTCTCTCTCTCCTTCCCTCTCTCCTTTTTCTCTCTGTCCTTCCCTATCTCTCTCTCTCCTTCCCTCTCTCTCTCCTTCCCTCTCTCCTCTCTCTCTCTCTCCTTCCCTCTCTCTCTCTCCTTCCCTCTCTCTCTCCCTCCTTCCTTCTCTCTCTCTCTCCTTCCCTCTCTCTCTCTTTCCCTCTCTCTCTCTTTCCCTCTCTCCTTCCCTCTCTCTCTCTCCTTCCCTCTCTCTCGCTCTCTCTCCTTCCCTCTCTCTCCTTCCTTCTCTCGCTCGCTCTCTCCTGCCCTCTCTCTCCTTCCCCCTCTCTCCTTCCCTCTCTCTCTCTCCTTCCCCCCTCACTCTCTTTCTCTCTCTCTCTCCTCTCTCTCTCTCTCTCCTTCCCCCCTCTCTCTTTTTCTCTCTCTCTCTCCTTCCCTCTCTCTCTCTCTCTCTCCTTCCCTCTCTCTCCTTCCCCCTTCCCTCTCTCTCCTTCCCCCTTCCCTCTCTCTCTCTTTCTCTCCTTCCCTCTCTCTCTCTCCTTCCCTCTCTCTCTCTCTCTCTCCTTCCTCTCTCTCTCCTCCCCCCCTCTCTCTCTCTCTCCTTCCCCCCCTCTCTCTCTCTCTCTCTCTCTCTCTCTCTTTCCCTCTCTCTCTCCTTCCCGCACAGACAGACAAACTCATTTATATATATCTATATAAAAAGAAAAAGGGTGGCTAAAGTGAACATTGGTCCCTTAGAGGATGGGACTGGGAAACTAGTGGTGGGGAACATGGAGATGGCAAAGACGCTGAACAAATATTTTGTATCAGTCTTTACAGTAGAGGACACTAAAAATATCCCAACACTGGACAAACAGGGGGCAATGGGGGGGGGGGGGTGGGGGGAGGAGCTAAACACGATTAAAATCACTATACTCGGTAAAATAATGGGACTCAAGGCGGATAAATCCCCGGACCTGATGGCCTACATCCTAGGGTCTTGAGAGAAGTGGCGGTAGGGATTGTGGATGCATTGTTGATTATTTTCCAAAACTCCCTGGACTCAGGAAAGGTCCGGCAGATTGGAAAACTGCTAATGTAACACCCTTATTTAAGAAGGGAAGTAGACAAAAAAGGCCGGAAACTCTAGACCAGTTAGCCTAACATCTGTGGTTGGCAAAATGTTGGAGCCCATTATTAAGGAAACAGTAACAGAGCATTTGGATAAACATAATTTAATAGGACAGAGTCAGCATGGTTTTATGAAGGGGAAGTCATGTTTGACAAATTTGCTTGAATTCTTTGAGGATGTAACATACAGGGTGGATAAAAGGGAACCAGTGGATGTAGTGTATTTGGACTTCCAAAAGGCATTGACAAGGTTCCACACAAAAGATTACTGATCAAGATAAAAAATCACGGATTGGGGGTAATATACTGGCATGGGTGGAAGATTGGCTATCTAACAGAAAACAAAGCGTTGGGACAAATGGTTCGTTTTCGGGCTGGCAATCAGTAACCAGTGGTGTTCCGCAGGGGTCAGTGCTGGGACCCCAACTCTTTACAATCTATATTAACGATTTGGAGGAAGGGACTGGAGTGCAACATATCCAAGTTTGCCGACGATACAAAGATGGGAGGGAAAGCAGTGAGTGAGGAGGACATAAAAAAACCTGCAAAAGGACATAGACAGGCTAAGTGAGTGGGCAGAGATTTGGCAGATGCAATATAATGTTGGAAAGTGTGAGGTTATGCACTTTGGCACAAAAAATCAAAGAGCAAGTTATTATCTAAATGGAGAGAAACTGCAAAGTGCTACAGTAAAAAGGGATCTAGGGGTCCTGGTGCATGAAACACAAAAAGTTAGTATGCAGGTGCAGCAGGTGATCAGGAAGGCCAATGGAATCTTGGCTTTTATTGCAAGGGGGATGGAGTATAAAAACAAGGAAGTCTTGCTTCAATTATACAGGGTATTGGTGAGGCCACATCTGGAATACTGCATGCAGTTTTGGTTTCCATATTTAAGAAAAGATGTACTTGCTCTCGAGGCGGTTCAGAGAAGGTTCACTCGGTTGATTCCGGAGATGAGGGGGTTGACGTATGAGGAAAGGTTGAGTAGGTTGGGACTCTACTCATTGGAGTTCAGAAGAATGAGAGACGATCTTATCGAAACATATAAGATTGTGAGGGGGCTTGATCGGTGTGGATGCGGTGAGGATGTTTCCACTGATGGGTGAGACTAGAACTAGGGGGCATAATTTTAGAATAAGGGGCTGCCCTTTCAAAACTGAGATGAGGAGAAACTTCTTCACTCAGAGGGTAGTCAATCTATGGAATTTGCTACCCCAGAGAGCTGTGGAAGCTGCAACATTAAATAAATTTAAAATGGAGATAGACAGTTTCCTAGCAGATAAGGGAATTAGGGGTTACGGGGAGAGGGCAGGGAAGTGGACGTGAGTCTAGATTCGGATCAGCCATGATCCTATTGAATGGCGGAGCAGGCCCGAAGGGCCGTATGGCCTACTCCTGCTCCTACTTATGTTCTTATCCTTCCCCCCAGTCTCTCTCTCTCTTCCCCCCAGTCTCTCTCTCTCTCTCCCCCCCCAGTCTCTCTCTCCCCCCCAGTCTCTCTCTCTCTCTCTCTCCTTCCCCCTCTCTCTTTCCCTCGCTCTCTCTCCTTCCCACACAGACAGACAAACTCATTTTTATATATATAAAAATTATTTCTACTTTTTTTCATAACAACATGCCCTCAAAAAACCCTCGGCACCGCCGGGCACTCCAGCTAGTATGGAATATTGCGTTCCGTTCTGGGCACCGCACCTCGGGAAGGATATGCTGGCCTTGGTGAGGGTACAATGCAAATTTACCAAAATGATACTGAGGCTTAAAGGGTTAAATTACGAGGACACATTGCATAAACTTGACTAGTATTTCCTTGAGAATGAAAGATTGATGGGTGATCTAATCGAGGTGTTTAAATTGATAAAAAGGATTGGATAAAGTAAATACAGAGTAGCTGTTTCCTCTGATGAGGAATCGAGAACAAGGGAGCATAATCTTAAAATTAGAGCTAGGCCATTCAGGAGTGAAATTAGGAAGCACTTCTTCACACAAAGGGCAGTGAATATGTGGAATTCTCCACCCCCCACCCCAAAAAAAGGCGTGGATACTGGGTCTGTTGGAATTTTTGAGACTTGAGATTGACATTTTTATTAGGCAGGGTATCGAGGGATATGGATCAAAGGTGGGTAAATGAAGTTGAGGTACAGATCAGCCATGATTTAATTGAATGGCAGAACAAGTTCAAGGAGCTAAATGGCTTACTGCTGTTCCCATGTGCCTGTTTGGTTGGCAATATTTCTGAAGATTTAGTTTTGTTCTTTTGAGATGTCTGCTGAAAGGATGTGTTAAGGAAATTGTCTCTGTCCAGTTGTTCCTCCTTCACTTCCCTGACAGATCTGCTTGAGATTGGCAAACCTGCACCTGAAGGGAAGTTTTAGTGTGGGTGTCAGTTGAAAGCAGTTTGAATTCTATCTTTATGCAGAAGTCTAATGTTGAGAGTCATTTGGAAACCTGCAACTTGCTGTTGAACTTGGATTTCTTAGTCCTGGATCTAGTGCTTCAGCTTTATTTAAACATTCCGAGACTGAGTTTTGAACATGGATTTCCTAGCTGCACAGTCAGTGCTTCAATTTACCTGAACCTATGATTAGAAGTCAGGTCTAAAGTTTAGAGAAAAGGTCTAAACATTTCAGCCATAGCACTATCATTCCAGTGCAAATGGTTATATCTGAGCATTCCCTTTTCGCAGTTGAGTTGACGTGTCCCTGCAAAACTAGCATATTTTTTCCGGTAAAAATACATGCTGCTCTCGCTCTCAAACTAGTGGCCAGAGTCAGTTGTATTCAAACTGAGTAGCTGGGACCGGAATAGAAAGTTTCTTTCACTAAATTAATCTTGCAGCTTTGCAGGGTCAAGAAGCAAACTCAACCACAGAAAGCAGTTCTGCATCACAGACTCTTTGTGCAGTTTGCTTCTGTACTTCGGCTTTAGAGGAAACCTTGCATCTTTTTAATTTAGTGAATGTTTTCATATTTTCTGTCAAAGAACAATTTGTTTGTGTGAAGCTGCTGAGGGGGAAAAAAAGCTTATTTGGGCTCCCGTGACTGCATTGCAGTCATTGTTAAAATGCAGAAAGAGGATTAGTGCTGCAGTAGTACATCATGTGACTAGCAGAGGAGCAATAAGCATCCTTGGAACTTGTAGGTCTGAATTGTCATTACTTATCTGATCGACTATTTAGCAGATGGTAAGGGGATACAAGAAGGTATAAATTTGTAGTTCCGGAGGTTTTTAAAAAAAATCTTGAATAAGGCAATGATCAGTACTGAATTTTAACTGCTTTTGACAGAGACTAAAATCTAGGGAAATTAAGGTATTTCAAAGGTTGAATGGCATGGATGGGATGTTTGCAGAAATCTGAGAAAGTAAACCTTGGAAATGTATATTGGCATTGCTGTGATTTTTTAACTTATTCTCGAAGCATAATGTTAGAATTTTACAGTTGAATAAAATGGAGTTTAAAAAAGCAGAATTGGTTTTGACTGCTGAATCTAGTTGGCAAGTGTAATTCTCCAACATTAGTTCTGGTGCATCTGTCTAAAGCAATTCTGAGATTCAGCAAAATATAATTTATACCCAGTCACTTGTATAACAATATTGTAATAATCAATACATGTACATTTACAAATCTAGCAACAAAACTACTGACATCAAGCTCCATAAAAAAAATATGCTCTATTATTGTCTGCACACTCTACAAAAATAAAGACTTATATTTATATAATACCTTTCATGTTCTCAGGACATCTCAAAGTGCTTCATAGCACAGCATAATTCCAAAAACAGCCATGAGATGAATGGTCATATAATCAGCTTTGGTGGTTTGAGGTATAGATTTTGGGCAGGATACTGGGAGAATTCCCCATCTCTTCTAATAGTGCCATGGGATCTTGTATGCCCACCTAAGCAGACAGAAGGGGCTTCAGTTTAACATCTCACCTGAAAGACAGGTAATCCGACATTGCAGTTCTCCCTCAGTACTGCATGAAGTGTCAGCCTAGATAACATACCTTGGTTAGATAATAGTGTTCTATTCACCCAGGTACTTCATCTGCTAGAAGGTAAAAAGAAACCAAATTCATAATCAGAAGCTCTTATCTATTTGAGTGAAGCCCTTGAATGGAGCAAACATGCAGTCATTAACATTGACGTTGCCATTCTGGGCCAAGAGAAATCACATGCCATTGACTTTAATAGTTAAAAGATGTCTTTCATGGGTGAATTTCCCCATTGCAACTGTAATGATGGATGGCAACCTTGCTGGGCGTGGAACTGTACTGTTAAAGCAAATTTGTTTAAGGCTTAATCAAACTGTGACACTGTCTCCGTACAGGTGTCTATGGGTTTTGAAGGTGGGAGACAGGGAGGGAAGGAATATATCATTCACTGCCCTGAACCTGAAATGCTGCACATCATTAGTTGTAGAGCCAATGGAATTACTGACATCTATTGTGATGTCCACTAGCTTTTTTTCATGAGACAGTGAATGGTGTGGATCATAAGCTTTAGGCGTAGCTGAAGCACTGGAGTAATGTGCCATTAGTATTAAAAGAGTAATTGCAGCAGCCATCGTGGACAAGTGTAGTTGAAATTCACAGGTTTTAAATGAGCCCTCTTGATCGTAGCAGTTTGTGACAACTTCCCCGATGACCCATCATATTAATGCTTAATTTATATATCGGAGAAGGAAGCTGGAAAAGTATGGATTGGAAAAAGATGCTGGAGAGAGAGTTGGAAATTTCAGCCATGTTTTGCTTTAATAAGTAAGGTAGCTTAAGCATTCCACTACTTACCTGAAAGTAGGGGATTCTGTATCCTGTTGGATGTCCATAACCCCTGTCTATTTGATGCTGACAGAGGAACCATGCAAAATTTCGGCACTACTGTAATGCTCGTGCTTTTAATGAATTTGCGAGAAGTAGGCATGTTTCTGTTGGAGCAGAGCTTGATACCTGTCACGGCTTTGAACATTTATCACCCCAAATTGGGATAGTCAACTGTTTTTGTGAAGTTTCTGATGACTAGCCAGCAGGTTGGATGCTGAAAAGTGACGAAGGAAAGTTAAATTGGGAGTTACTTGCTTTTTTTAAAGGAGGCCCTGGAACTCCTACAGCTTTTATATTTTCATATTTAAACTTTTTTTCTCAGTGCATGTTGTACATAAAGCTGTGTAATCTTAAAATTAGTACTTACAGCTGTTTGTTTTTTGTAGATCTCTTTCCCATTTTGGAACCAAAAGGTTTCTCAGATTCTCACTGATTGACATGCAAGTAGCTGTGTGGGGGAGGATAGAGAGGAATTACAGTCAAACAGTTGTTTGCTATTGCGTCTTTATATGTTAAAACCATGTTTGGTGAATTGATCTCTGCTTGCCAGCTGGTTTTGCTGGGAATGTCTCTCTGCTTGCTGGTAAGTTTTGCTGGTAATTGTCACCAGTAGGTTTTGCCTATGGCACGGAGTTTCAATTGAAACCTTGCAGCTGAATATGTGGGAGAGAAATGATGATGTCTGTAATGACAAAAGTTTTTTATTTAGTTCAGGGGATGCCAATAATGGTAGCTTTGTACACTAATAATGTGAGACTCAAATTTAATGTGGTTGGGTCAAAGTCTTTAATTTGCTGGCCAGAAAATACATCACACTGGAAGACCTGTTGTTTCAGAAACACAGAGCCCTGTTGTGGTTACTTGGTGGTTGGATGCATCTCTGATTTCATTTTTGTGATTGGTTCTTGTGGGTGGTCAGTTTCCTGTAGCTGGGAAGCTTTGGCCACTCTGCTTACCCTAGATGTACGCATTTTCTTTTGAATAATGAAAGGTGGATGTAGTCGTTTCTGTGAGTGTTTGTTTGCTTAATGCACTCCTCTTTGGATTAGGCAAGTCTAATACCCTTTCAATAACTTGATCAGTAGTTTGTAATTTCCTCCAGTTAAACATTGGGAAGACCGAAGCCATTGTCTTTGGTCCCGCCGCAAACTTAATTCCCTCGCCACCGATTTGTCCCCTTCCTGGACCACTGTCTTAGGTGGAACCAGATGACCTCAGTGTCCTATTTGACCCTTAGCTGAGCTACTGACCGATATCCTCCTCATCACAAAGACCACCTACATCCACCTCCGTAACATCGCCCGTCTCTGCCCCACCTCAACTTACATGCTGCTGAAACCCTCATCCATACTTTTTTCTACCTCTAAACTCAGTTATTCCGATGGTCTCCTGGCCGGCCTCCCATTGTCCACCTTCCATAAACTTGAGCTCATCCAGAACTCTGCAGCCTGTATCCTAACCCACACCGAGTCCCACTAACCCATCACCCTTATGCTCGCTGACCTACGTTGGCTACCGGTCCAACAATCCTTCAATTTTAAAATTCTCATCCTCGGCCTAGAAATTCACTGGCCTTAGCGCCGCTTTTGAGGCGCTAGAGGGCCTAGCGGCGAAGTTATGGCCAGTTTTGAAATTGACAGGGGCCCTAAATCGGCGTTAGGCCGGTAGCGCTGCGCCGGCACCGATGACGTCATCGGTGTGCGCAGCGTCCCGGTTGCCATGGTAACCCGCCCGAACTCGGAAATTGAGTTGCGGCCGCCTCGCCCATGGCAGCCGCAAGCAACGTTCTGGCAGAGGTGCCTTACAGAACGTTGCGCCGGCGCATTAAAGGCCCCGCGGCGGCCGGCCGCTTTCCCGCCGCCCGCCTGGCCGCAGCTCCCTCCCCGGACTTCCCCCCCCCCCCCCCCCCCGGAACAGAAGCAAGCCCGGCACTTGTCCGAGGTGCCGGGCTCATTTTTAAAAAGATTATCGCGGGCCACGGCCGGGTGCAGGCAGCTCCTCCTTAAGGGAAGGAGGAGGCCTGCACTTCCCGAACCTGCCGCACCGCAGCGGGCGCCGCAGCGCCGGAATAGCGCCGAAATTCAGCGCATAGCGCCAGTTTTCAGGCGCTAACAGCTTTCAGCAGCGCCGGCAGCCGTTTGGGCGCAGAAGTAGTGAATTTTTGGCCCGCCCAGCGCGACTTAGCTCCGGCACTAACTTCCGGCGCTAAAGCCGTCGCTGCGCCAAAACCCAATTTCTAGGCCCTCGTGTTCATATCCCTCAACGGCCTCACTGCTCCCTATCTCTGTAACCCTACAGCCCTCCAAAAACTCTGCGTGCTTTCAACTCCGAACTCTTGTGCATCCCCTACTTCCTACGTCCACTATTGGTGGCCGTGCCTTGTGCCGTTCAGGCCCTAAGCTCTGGAATTCCCTCCCTAAACCTCGCTTACTTTTCACCTCTCTCCTCCTTCAAGACCTGATTTTAAAACCTACCTCTTTGACCAAGCTGTCAGTCACCTGTCCCAACATGTCCTTTGGCTTGGTGTCATTTTTTGTCGTCTTCTGCTCCTTGGGACATTTTCCTACATTAAAGGGGTTATATAAATTCAAGTTGTTTTTGTAATTGGTCCATGGAGTCTGAGCTAATTAATTGCTTTTACTTATATTAGCTTCGGACACTGCTTCACAAAGAGCAGGTGATTGCTATAGTAAAGTACACTGTGTATGTTCAAATCAGAGATTACAAGATAAGTGTTGCGGTTCTCTGAATTTCACAAACGACAGAGTTACTATTGGTAAAGACGCTAAATTACATAAGCTTGCTTTATTGCTTTGGAGGATGTTTGGTGTGAATAAGATTTGCAGCAATACTAGCAGTTGTACGATATTTCAGTGGCCATGTGCATTTGAGATTTGTGCGCTTCGGTAGCATAACCAGATTGTTATATTTGTGTTCTGACTTAGCGAATCTCCTTGGCAGTAAATGTGCTTTTAAGTTATTAAAGCACAGTGAATGGTGAGCTAGTTGCAGTAAGAAGTAAAGAGCATGGATTTATCTCATTTCAGTATCAGCGGCGATATATTATTTTGGGTCTTTATGAACTACCAGCAGATCGATTGATTTTGCCCGGCATCTGATGGAGAATGACATTGGGTGGGAATGTAAATGGCGGGGGTGGGGTGGGGGGAAGCTGAGGGTACGCCAGGAAGCCGCTGCTCTCCTGAAATCGGGAACTGCAAAGTTAAAGCATCTTAAGTGAATTAAATATTTCCCAGTAGATACAAGAAGTTGCTCCAGTGCCAATTGAAATGTAATTTAGCAATTAATGAATCTGCAGCATGCCAAGAGGGGTCTAGCAGTGACCTAGTACTTGCATAAATTATCAGCCCTCTGTTACTCCTGACCTGCTGAACCCTGTGGCTCAGCTGTTTTCTTGATTCACGCCGTGGTGTCCTCGGCTAAACTGGAGAGGTAGCTGCATCAGACTGCTTTGTCACATCTTAATAGACTTCGAGAAAGCTGTTAGAGCTGAGTGACGACAGCTGCCTGCCAAGTGTGCCAGATGTGCCTGGGGGCTGAGATGACTTTGTGGGAGGGGGTGGGGTGGGGGGGAGAGAGATTTCCAAGAGGCCTGGGTGATGGTCTGATTACAGAGGGTGTTAGTGCTTTGTGTTTAGGGAATCATTGCGTGGCACACATTCAGCCTCTGAGCTTTTGAAACAGGAAACAAAGACTGTCTGACTCGGACTGAAAGGGATTGATTGGCCAGAGCTGCACATCCAAACCACTGTCTTCAACTCTCTTTGACTGCCTCTGACACAATAATTGCCTCTTTGCTGCTTCTTACTGTGGTGTAGACCTTGCCCTTGATGCTATTTTTTGGGGGAAAAACCTGGACAGCATTTGAATTCCATCTTTACGTGGCTCCGACTCCTTCAATGGCAAATTAATCTGTCAAGACTGTTGGGAATTGCAATCAGTTACCGCAATTAGCTTAAAAATAACTCTCGATTGTATGGATTGGCGCATGGAGATTTGTGGGATACACACTGTATTTCCAGTGGCATTGTAAGGTATGGGAAGCTGCCTCTTTGTGTCCAACAATAGTAATGGTGTATATTTGTTTGCAATGGAGTAGTTTGTTTCTGGCTACTAATAAAATATTACTTTATTAAAAACTGCACAAGATTACACTTGGTATATCGATATTTGATACAAGTATTTTTAAAGGTTCTGTTCGCAAATAATTTCTGGCATCATTGTCATGCTTCTTGTAGCTGATAGCCAAGTGTAGCAACCTTCTGCGATTGTACTACTAAATGTCTGAAATTTAGTATTTACCATCTGCCAACATTTATGCAGTTTAAATTTCTGAAATGACTGCAAATCTGCTTCAGTTGAAATTTTTTTTATATAAGTTTTTTGGTGAGATTGGCAATTTTTTCATCCTCTTTGTGGCCATTCGATTGCGCTTCAGTTATCTTTTTATTTTGCACCAAGTGTTCTGCAGTGGCAATGAACTCCTAGCAGCTAGAGATTTGTTTAACATTCCTACTCTTGCCTACTTTTGCTTTCTTTGGCTGTCAGTTTGTATTTTTTGCATGTGCTCTTCCCCCTCCCTTCCCCTCCCCAATACAGAGTTGATACATCTGATCTTCGTTCCCTGCTGGCTATCTATTTTGATATCCTACTTCATTGCCCCATTACAGCAAAAGCTTTGAAGCCAATAAAGCTGGTTTTGTTGCACCCCTATTTTTCTGTGCAGCCTTATCAAATGGACTCTTTGAATTAATAATTTGGAGGATAGCTTTTTGACTCTGACGCAGGTTTGTGATTTTTTAAAAATCAATTGAAAACTCTTGATGGAGAGTAAGGTCGGTTCATATGTCAGTTGATGCCACTATTTGAACTCTGGTCCCCTGAATGCTGAGTCAGTTTTCTATACCGCAACATTTACTGGATCAGCCTCAAGCTGTCGGACATTTCATTTCCAATTTATTGTCTAAATGAATGGAAACCCCTCTGAAATCTGGATGCTAAAATGCTGCAATCTTTCGGGGCTAATATTACAGCATATACCTATCTATTCAGTGGTAGGTGTGTCAGTTAAATACAAATCCAATTGTAAGTGATGCATTCACTTGATGCAATTTACATGTAATTGTCAGTAACCACTTTACAAGTAAACCCACCTTAGATCAAGCTTTTGGTTATCACTCCTAATATCTCCTTTGGTTCAGCATCCTTATGATTCTTTGAAGTGCTATGGGACGTTTTTCTATGTTAAAGGCACTATATAAATGCATGTTGTTGAAAAGGTGGAACAATAGCCACATATAAGACTTTTAGTGAAGATTATTTTGAGGCTTTTAGTTGGGTTCCCTGTATTGAACTGAAATAATTTCATAAAATGTGGTGTGGGATTAGTATGGTTAATTTGATGTCCCCTGAAAGGGGTGTGTGTGTGTGATTCTGTTTAACAAACTGGTAGCTTGAAGTGTGAAGTTGTTTTTCTGTTGTTTAATCCATCTCTTTTGCATGTTGATATCACTGACTCATGAGGACTATCTAGGAATATATGGTTCTCATTTGTGAGGGGCGAGAGGACAAGATAATTTATCTTTTGGTGGATAATGATCTCCCTTGAGAAAATTTTCACTTGGTTACCTGTTGTGTTCATGCAGATATAGCACTATTGGTGTCTGTTTTTGCGTGCTCCTCTGCTGTACACGGGGACCAATAAAATAAAAACACTTTAAATGCTCCCACAAGTCAAGCCCAGTAGCTATAGGATGGGACTGTCAGCAGGAAGACCTGATTTCTTGGATAGTTGGCTTGACTGACCATCCCACTCTGCTTCCGCCCAGTTGAGCATGAGTTTTCACCTTTTGGCTGGGTTATTATTGAGGAGGAATGAAAACTTTCTTGGGATGGATTGCACAAATACTCGACACTTCATGCTTGGGTGTGGAACATATGGAATATGTAGAATAAAGACTTGTCTATTTAGCATTGTACTTCAGAGGTGATTTAGTGTAGTATCTTAACAGATTTACCAGGATGTTACCTGGGCTGGAGCGCTTCAACTATGAAGAAAGACTGGACAGGCTGGGGTTGTTTTCCTTGGAGCAGAGAAGGCTGAGGGGGAACCTGATTGAGGTGTACAAAATTATGAGGGGCATAGATAGGGTAGATAGAAGGGAACTTTTCCCCTTAGTAGAGGGGTCAATAACAAGGGGGCATAGATTCAAGGTAAGGGGCAGGAGGTTTAGAGGGGATTTGAGGAAAAACTTTTTCACCCAGAGGGTGGTTGGAATCTGGAACTCACTGCCTGAAAGGGTGGTAGAGGCAGGAACCCTCACAACATTCAAGAAGCATTTGGATGAGCACTTGAAATGCCATAGCATACAAGGCTACGGACCAAATGCTGGAAAATGGGATTAGATTAGACAGGGCTTGGTGGCCGGCGCGGACGCGATGGGCCGAAGGGCCTTTCTGTGCTGTATAACTCTATGACTCTTATTGGTGCACTTCAGACTGGAAATGATGCTCCTGCTAATTTTTTTGTGGTTACCAGAGGTGTATTGTCATAATGTAACTATCATAACGTTACTCACTGTGCTGTGGTGTATGAAATGAAGAAAGGATACAGTGCACATAGGGGAATATAATGTGGTACGAGCACACGAAGATGCACTAAAGACTACATAAATACTATACATAAGATGTAGAGTATTCCAGTTTAGTGTTATCAAACCGCTCCCTTTATGCAAAAAAAAATATTTTTACGTAATGCTTTTACCAGCAGGATAGATGGTGGCGAGAGCAGTAACAACAGGTTATCTTGGTGGTTCTGTTTGTCACTTCACTTGAAGCTTAATACTCAGAGTCACTGCAAAACTGGTGAGATCAGTATCTAGAAATCCACATCCTAAATTTGTCAACTAAAGACAGATGGACTGATGACATTTACTGAGAAAACAGAACCAATAAAATTGTTTGAAGTTGTTCCATCTTCTGCACTCAGTGAAACAGTGATATGTTCCAATTGTCTGCTCTGTTTAGTTCTGTTTATAGATAGAAATCATGCAAAATGTAGTAATTACTTGAAAATGCAGAAAATAATTTGTAATCCTATCATTTTTAGTTTTAATATAAAATCCATCTATGTGGAACATAACATTCTAAATAGTATTTAGTATTATGTAGTTACAGTAGATGTTTATGACTAGAAATTGGCTTCAACCTAGTAATGGAAAGCAGGATCCAGTTCTGCATATCTGTCACAGTTGCACTCTGTAACATGTTTACTACATTGCTTTGTACTGTGCATTTTCGTGAACAATTTTCTACCACTTTTCCTGAGTCCATCAAACAAGTAGTTATGCCTTTGATCTAACTCTCAAAGTCTTCAAAAAAAACTTTATCCCACCTTTTCATAAAGCTTTGTTCTTGCATTACTATACATAATATTCTTAATTATAAGGCACTCAGTTAATTGTTCCCTTAATTTTCTTAATGTGCACCTGTAAGTTTCTTAATACTTAAAAGAATGTTTATGCTATATTGTGTTACTAAGTAATAAATTCAGAGTTTCAGATGGCCTAAACTGTGAGGGAAAGATTAAGATGTTAATGTACCTTGAACCTCTGAGGTGTGTTATGGCTGCTTTAATAACCTTTTAGTTAGTTTGTGTGGCTGATTTTATTCAGCTTTTGCCAAGATTTTTTTGATCACTATCATGGCGAAAGGTAACAGGTAACATACTCCTATGATTGAATCATAAGATTAAAAATAGTGACATACTATAGGGAAAGTGAAACAAACTGTATATATTGTTAAAACACTAAGGGAGGAATTTTCCCAGCCCTGGGGAGGCGGGACTGCCGGGAAAATGGCAGAAACTGGGAGCGGGTACCGACCCCGCTCCCAACCCGCCTCCGTGCCATCTTCCTGGGAAGCAGGTCCCCAAGTTGCGCAGGGACCCATCTCCTCGAGGCAGGAAGGGGATTAGAGCCAATAGAGTTAACAGGCAGTTTTGAGGCTTTTCCCCATTTTATGCCTACAATTGCGGGCTTCCCGACAGCTGCGAACCTCGCCAGGGTCAGCGAGGCAAGCAATGGGTCTGCAGGGGTGAGAGGGGTTGAAATGTCAGCTGTAGAGGTGAGTGATGGGTGCAAGTGTGGACAGGTAAGTATGAGAGGTGAGTGTAAAGTGTTGGAAAAAGTTTCCTTACCGTTGCTTCTTCCTGCAGGCTTCAACCTTTGAGGATCTGGAGGTGCCCCACTTCCACGGCAGAGATGACCGAATGGCTGCTACATTCTCCAATGCAGCAGCCATCTGATTTCTGCTGAGGAGCGAGGTCTTGGTGAGCCTGTGTGCAAGGGCTCACCTTAGAACAGAGACTGTCAGTGTTTGACAGCTTCTCAAAGCTGTCAAACGCTGACAATTAATCTGTCAAAAATGTTTTGAAGTGTCATACGTGACGTCCTCTGTCACCGGCTTTCCCTTAATTGGCTGGTAAGCCCTCAAGGCGGACTTAACAAGGTCAATCAAGGGAAAATAACGTGGGTTGGTCAGACGTTGCTGGGGGTGGGACTGAAACCCGGAAACCAGAAGTCCTGCCTCCAGCACGTCTCCATTGCGAAAATCCAGCCCTAAATGTACACCCCGTCCAAACATTTTTAAAATATTGGGTTTTTTTGTGTGTAAATTTTTGTTTGGAGGAATGGAACAGTGTTAACACCCTATTTTAAGGCTAGGTCTTTTGCTGCCAGATGTAGAATAAATCTACTCTGCCCCAACGATGTGGCTTACCTCCAAAATCAGAAGAGACATCCTCTATTGCACCAGTGTTTCCATATCCCACACCTGTCATCCTTATGTCATTGCTAATTGATGCCAGATAATGTGCACATTTGTTTGTGGATAGTCACCCACTGGATTGTACCCAGATCAGTTTCATTTAATTCTCTCACAGCTGGAAGAGAGAACACACTTTCATCCCATCAGCTTGCCATTGGTTCAAGGCCAGGTCACCAAGGTATAAAAATAGTCTGTGAGCTCATTGCACCACCCAGCCGCCTCCCAACCCTTATTATAATGGCCGTGGTTAGAATTATTTGTGTGACACCAACCCTTAAGCAGGGTGCAGGTAATGTTACGGTGTGTATGGTAGGTTAAACAACCTATAAACTTGGCCATCAGTTTAATTATTTCCAGTGGCCTTGTCGACACAATTGTGTGCTAATGCCTGGGAAAGTAAGTTTTTTTTTTAGTCAGCGTCAGAAGTCCCTGAATAATGTTTTCATTGATGATTTGGCAACTGTGATGCTGTACAACAGCAGAGAATAGGGTTAGCAGCATTGCTTTGGTATTGTATGTATTGGCACTGTTATCCAAATGTTGAGATATTAAAACTAATTTTTCTTTCCATTCAGGTGATATCACGCAGAAGGGCTATGAAAAGAAAAAGGCCAAACTGCTGGCTCCATACATACCACAGACTGTAGGTAAGCTGAACACGATTAACAAAATTGTTGATAAATGAAAAGGAATGTGACAATCTTTGTCACCAAGATTGAGACCATGCGTTCAGCTACCCATGCCACATCCTTCTCTTCCCCTTGCCCCCTAGCCCTGAACTTGTATCTTTCTCTAGCTCCTCTCCTATTGCCTGTCATGCCCTTGCTGAGCTCATCATGTCCATGAAACCCACCTCTTGCTCTCTTGACCATATTCTCACTAAACTGCTGACCACCCAGCCCTCCGGCCCCCGTGCCAGTTGTTATTGTAAATTGTTCCCCTCCCTTTCAAATCTACAATCATCACCACGCTCCTCAAAAACCCACCATGACATCGCTGTCCTTTCAGACTACCGCTCCATCTCCAATCTCCCTTTTCCCAACGTGCTTGAACTTGTTGCCTCCCAAATCCTTGCCCATCTTTCCTGCAACTCCATGTTTAAACCTCTCCAATCAGGTTTCCATCCTGCACAGCACAGAAACGGCCCTAATCAAAGTCACAAATGGCATCCACTGTGACTGTGGTGCACTATCCCTCCTCATCCTACCCGACCTGTCTGCAGTCTTTGACATGGTTAATCGCACAAACCTCCTTCAATGCCACTCCTCTGTTGTCCAGTTCAGTGGGATTGCCCTTGCCTGGTTCCACTTACCTATCCAGTTGCAGCCAGAGAATCTCCTGCAATGACTTCTCTTCCTGCCCCCACACCGTTGCCTCTGGAGTACCCCCAAGAATCTAACTTTGGCCTCCTCCTATTTCCCATCTACAAGATGCCCTTCGGCGACAGCATCTGAAGACATGACGTCAGGTTCCATGTGTACGATGATGACACCCAGCTTTAATTATCCACCACTTCTCTCGATCCCTCCACTGCCTCTGTGTTGTCAGACTGCTTATCTGGCAAACAGTCCTGGAATTTCCTCCAATTAAACATTGGGAAGACCGATTCCCGCCACAAACTCTGTTCCCTAGCCACTGACTCCATCCTCTCCCTGGCCACTGGCTCAGGCTGAACCAGACAGTTCGTAACCTCGGTGTCCTATTTGACCCTGAGCTGAGTTTCTGACCCCATATCCTCTCCATCACAAAGACCGTCTACTTCCACCTCCATGATCTCACTGGTCTGCTCCCCTGCTTCACCGCATTTGCTGCTGAAACCTTCATCAATGCTTTTGTTATCTCCCAACTTGACTATTCCAATGCTCTCCTGGCCAGCCTCCAATCTTCCATCCTCCATAAACTTGAGCTTATCCAAAACTCCGCTGAGCTTATCCAAAACTCCGCTGCTCGTATCCTAACTGTCACAAAGTCACATTCATCCGTCACTCCTATGCTCGCTGACGTATATTGGTTCCTGGTCCACTAAACTCATCCATTTTAAAATTCTCATCCTCGTGTTCAAATCCCTCCAGGGTCTCATCCCAGGCCATGTGAGGGTATAAATATCATGGGGGGTATATTTTCTGCTGGTGTTAACTGGGATTACAAAAACAGACTTAAGGTTTGAATAGCAAATTAATGAGTGTGGACTGACAATACAAAAGTAGTATGGGAAATAAACAAGAAGAAACCTCATTCAGGCACACCACAGGTAAGGGCTGCACAGGCAGAAGGGAAATGGGTGACCATCAGGCAGAGCAGTAGAGGCAGGCAGGTAGTGCAGGGGACCCCTGTGGCCATCCCCCTCTCAAACAGGTATACCGATTTGGATACTGTTGAGGGGGATGACTTACCAGAGGAAGGCAGCAGCAGCCAACTTCCTGGCACCAGGGGTGCTTCTGCTGCTCAGGAAGGGAGGAAAAAGAGTGGGAGAGCAATAGTGGTAGGGGATTCTATCGTAAGGGGAAAAGATAGGCGTTTCTGTGGCCGTAGACGTGACTCCAGGATGGTTTGTTGCCTCCCTGGTGCCAGGGTCAATTATGTCACTGAACGGCTGCAGGGCATTCTGAAGGGGGAGGGTGAACAGTCAGAGGCCGTGGTTCACATTGGGACCAATGACATGGGTAGGAAGAGGGATGAGGTCCTGCAGCAAGAATTTAGGGAGCTAGGTAGCAGATTAAAGAGCAGGACCTCAAAGGTTGTAATCTCTGGATTACTCCCGGTGCTACGTGCTAGTGAGTATAGAAATAGGAGGATAGAGCAGATGAATGCGTGGCTAAAGAGTTGGTGCAGGAGGGAGGGCTTTAGTTTCCTGGATCACTGGGCCTGCTTCTGGGGAAGGTGGGACTTGTACAAGTCGGACGGGTTGCACCTGAACCAGAACGGGACAAATATCCTTGCGGGGAGGTTTGCTAGCACTGTTTGGGGGGGTTTAAACTAAAATGGCAGGGGGTTGGGAACCTGAGCAGGGAGACAGAGGAAAGGGAAACAGGGATAAAAGCAAAAGACAGGAAGGAGAAAAACAAAAGTGGCAGTCAGAGAAATCAACGGTTTAAATCAAACGTGGCCACAGTAAATAATAATTCTAATAGGTCTAAGAGCGTTAAAAAAACAAGCCTGAAGGCTTTGTGTCTTAATGCGAGGAGCATTTGTAATAAGGTGGACGAATTGGCTGCGCAAATAGAGGTAAACGAATATGATTTCGTTGGGATTACGGAAACGTGGCTCAAGGATGGCCAAGACTGGGAACTCAACATCCAGGGGTATTCGATATTCAGGAAAGATAGGCAAAAAGGAAAGGGAGGTGGGGTAGCATTACTGGTTAAAGAAGGGATTAATACAATTGTAATGAAGGATATTAGTTCTGATGATGTGGAATCTGTATGGGTAGAATTGAGAAATACTAACGGAAAAAAAACATTAGTGGGAGTGGTATATAGACCTCCAAACAGTAAGGCGGAGGTTGAGGATGGTATTAAAAGTGAAATTAAAGAAGCGTGCAATAAGGGCACAGCAGTCATCATGGGTGACTTTAATCTACATATAGATTGGGCCAACCAAATTAGTAACAGTACTGTGGAGGAGGAATTCCTGGAGTGTTTACGGGATGGTTTCCTGGACCAATATGTCGAGGAACCAACCAGAGATCAGGCCATCTTAGACTGGGTATTATGTAACAAGAAAGGATTAATTAGCAATCTTGTTGTACGAGGCCCCTTGGGTCGGAGCGATCATAATATGATCGAATTCTTCATTAAGATGGAGAATGAAGTAGTTGACTCAGAGACTAGGGTCCTCAATTTAAATGAAGGAAACTACGATGGTCTGAGGAGCGAGTTGGGTAGGATTGATTGGGGAATGGCACTCAAAGGGTTGACAGTGGATAGGCAATGGCAAACATTCAAAGACCGAATGGATGAGCTGCAGAATTTGTTCATCCCAGTTTGGCATAAAAATAAAACAAAAAAGGTGACTCAACCGTGGCTAACAAGGGTGTGGTAAACCACTGTTATTGTTGTTCACCGTTGTTGTTGCACACTGTTGTATCTAGGCATGCCTCAGCATGTCTCTGCTGGCTCCGCCCCTGGCTCCACCCACAGGCCCAGGTATAAAGGTGACTGCTCTGCAGCCCCCTGCCTTCTTGGAAACCAGTCAACCACAAGAGGCATGCTCTGTTCTTTGTTAATAAAAGCCTTTTAGTTACTCTCCTAACTCTCCGTCTTTTATGAGTAATTGATAGCGCATCAATTTTATTAACAAAAACAAAATGTTGGCACCAAACGCTGAGCAGCAGGAAACGACGGCACCAAACGCTGAGCAGCAGGCGCTGCAGCAAACGTCGGCACCAAACGCTGAGCAGCAGGCGCTGCTGCATGCCCTCAGACCAACATGCCTGGACCTAGACCCTCAAGAGGCGGGTTCGTCTACCAAGTTCGCACAATGGCTGCGTTGCTTCGAAGCTTACCTGGAAGCCTCAGCCGTGACACGAGATGGAAACAAACTAAAAATCCTGGCCTCCAAGGTGGGCCACCAAGTCTACACGCTCATCCAGGACGCGACTACCTACACGGCGGCTATCGATCTGCTAAAAGGACAATACACACGCCCGGTAAATACGGTTTATGCCAGACACCACCTGAGATCCCGCAAACAGCAGTCCGGGGAATCGTTGGAGGCATTCCTACGGGCACTACAGATACTCGGCCGAGCCTGCGATTGTAAAGAGGTATCGGCCGCGACACACGCGGAGGGACTTATCCGAGACGCTTTCGTTGCGGGCCTCAAATCCGACTACTCCCGGCAGAGACTGCTGGAGAAGGGCGAAATCGACCTGAAGAAGGCAGTGTCCCTCGCGCTCTCGCTAGACGCGGCCCACCGGAATATGGACGCATTCTCCCCTAACCGCTCCGCACCGTGGACGCCGCAACCTTGGGTCATGGGACCCCCGGCACCAACTGCTGCAGCGATGTCCAAGGGCCCGAAATGTTACTTTTGTGGCCAGGCAAAACACCCCAGAGCACGCTGCCCGGCGAAAAACGCTACCTGCTCTGGCTGCGGGAAGAAAGGACACTACGTCAGCGCCTGCAAAGGTAAAACCGCTAACGCCAGCAGCGCCGCGTGTGAACCGTGGGGGCAGCCATCTTGTCCGCCATCTTGGACACCTCCAGCCGCGTGGGGATCGGGATCATGGGTGCAGCCATTTTGTCCGCCATCTTGGACGCCTCCAACTCCAATCGCGGGTGACCCGGACTCAACCACCGCCTCGTCTGACGACCACAGCGACTCGCTCGACCATACGCTGGCCTCCGTGACGCTGGACCAATCTCTCCCTCACCAACTGTCCAGGTCCATGATGGACATTACGGTAAACGGCTGCGCCACTACCTGCCTTTTCGACAGCGGGAGCACGGAGAGCTTTATCCACCCCGACACGGTGCGCGGTTACTCTCTCCCGGTCCTGCCAATGTGCCATCGGATCTCTATGGCTTCCAAATCCCATTCAGCAGACGTCAGTGGCTACTGTGTAGTGACCCTTTCAGTAAGGGGCACAGAATACAAAAATTTTAAACTTCTTGTCCTGCCCCATCTCTGCGCTGCCGTTCTACTGGGGTTGGATTTTCAGTGCCACCTTAAAAGTGTCACATTAGCGTACGGCGGACCCCTCCCCCCACTCACAGTCTGCAGCCAGCAGCTTTTAAATCGCCCGCCGCGCACCATTTGCAGCCTCTCCACGCTTAAAGTCTCCCCCCCCCCTTGTTCGCTAACCTCACCCGCGACTGTAAGCCCATTGCTACCAAAAGCAGGCGGTACAGTGCCGGGGATAGGAGCTTCATTAAATCCGAAGTAGCAAGACTCCTGAAGGAAGGGATTATTGAGGGTAGCACTAGCCCATGGCGAGCACAAGTGGTGGTAGTGAAGACTGGCGAAAAACAGCGCCTAGTTATTGACTACAGCCAGACGATCAATCGCTACACCCAGTTAGATGCATACCCACTCCCCCGCATATCTGACATGGTCAATCAGATAGCACAATACCGGGTGTTCTCGACGATTGATCTGAAGTCGGCATACCACCAGCTCCCCATCAGGGCTGAGGACCGCCAGTACACAGCTATTGAAGCTGACGGTCGTCTCTACCACTTCCTCCGAGTCCCCTTCGGCGTCACCAACGGGGTTTCGGTCTTCCAAAGGGAGATGGACCGAATGGTTGACCAGAACGCGCTGCAGGCCACCTTCCCCTATCTAGACAAGGTCACCATCTGCGGCCATGACCAGCAGGACCATGACGTTAACCTAGAGAAATTCCTCCGTACGGCCCAGCGGCTGAATCTAACATACAACAAGAACAAATGTATGTTTCGCACCACGCGCCTCGCCATTCTTGGCTGCGTAGTGGAGAACTGAGTCATCGGCCCCGACCCCGACAGAATGCGCCCCCTTATGGAGCTCCCCCTCCCCCACTGCCAAAAAGCACTGAAGAGATGCCTAGGGTTTTTCTCTTACTATGCTCAGTGGGTGCCCAACTATGCGGACAAAGCCAGACCCCTCATCAAGTCCACCTCCTTCCCCCTGACAGCAGAGGCATGTGCAGCCTTCACTCTCATAAAAAAAGATATTGCGAAGGCCACAATGCACGCAGTGGATGAGTCCATCCCTTTCCAAGTGGAGAGCGACGCATCCGACTTCGCCCTAGCTGCAACCCTTAACCAGGCGGGGAGACCCGTGGCCTTTTTCTCAAGGACCCTCCAGGGCCCTGAGATTCGACACTCCTCTGTCGAAAAGGAGGCCCAGGCCATTGTGGAAGCGGTGCGACATTGGAGGCATTACCTGGCCGGAAAACGATTTACCCTGCTCACTGACCAGCGTTCAGTAGCTTTTATGTTTAATAATAATCAGAGGGGCAAAATCAAGAACGACGAGATCTTGAGGTGGAGAATTGAACTCTCCACCTACAATTACGATATCTTGTACCGGCCCGGGAAACTCAATGAGCCCCCAGATGCCCTATCACGTGGTACATGCGCCAACGCGCAGGTTGATAGACTGCAGACCCTCCACAATGACCTCTGCCACCCGGGGGTCACCAGGTTCTTCCACTTCATCAAATCCCGTAACCTGCCCTACTCCATCGAGGAGGTCAGGACCATGACCAGGAACTGCCAAATCTGTGCCGAGTGCAAACCGCATTTTTATAGGCCAGACAGAGCAAGCCTGATCAAGGCCACTCGCCCCTTCGAGCGCCTGAGCGTCGATTTTAAAGGGCCCCTCCCCTCCTCTGACCGCAACGTGTACTTCCTCAACATAATTGATGAGTACTCCCGTTTCCCGTTTGCCATCCCGTGCCCAGACATGACCAGTACCACGGTCATTAAATGTCTGAATGACTTTTTCGCCTTGTTCGGCTTCCCTAGCTATATCCATAGCGACCGGGGCTCATCCTTTATGAGCGACGAACTCCGTCAGTACCTGCTCACGAGAGGTATTGCTACAAGCAGAACCACCAGCTACAACCCCCGGGGGAACGGCCAGGTGGAAAGAGAGAACGCGACGGTTTGGAAGGCCGTCCTCTTAAACTTAAAATCTAAGGGCCTTCCGACCTCTCGCTGGCAGGAGGTCCTCCCTGCGGCGCTCCACTCCATTCGGTCACTGCTTTGTACGGCCACCAATGCCACCCCCCATGAAAAAATGTTCACTTTCCCCAGGAAGTCCACATCGGGGACCTCGCTACCGACATGGCTGACGTCTCCAGGACCTGTCCTACTGCGGAAGCACGTGAGGTCCCATAAAACGGACCCCCTGGTCGAGAGGGTGAGCCTCCTCCACGCCAACCCCCAGTATGCTTACGTGGCGTACCCGGACGGGCGGCAGGACACAGTCTCCATACGAGACCTCACACCTTCGGGTGCCCCTGAAACACTACCATTGCGGGAGGACACAGTCTCCATACGAGACCTCGCACCTTCGGGTGCCCCTGAAACACTACCATTGCCATCCACCACTACCCACAACCCAACCCCGGTAGACGGCATGCCGCAGCCCCAGGACCCGTCATTGACCACTCAATGAGACGCCAGATTCAACGTTGGATGCTGCACCATCACCGCCGCCACCACGACGATCAGGACGGCATACAAGGCCACCTGATAGACTTACTTACACGAACCTTTAGTACACTTCACCCCGCCGGACTCAATTTTAAACAAGGGGTGAATGTGGTAAACCACTGTTATTGTTGTTCACCGTTGTTGTTGTTGCACACTGTTGTATCTAGGCATGCCTCTGCTGGCTCCGCCCCTGGCTCCACCCACAGGCCCAGGTATAAAGGTGACTGCTCTGCAGCCCCCTGCCTTCTTGGAAACCAGTCAACCACAAGAGGCATGCTCTGTTCTTTGTTAATAAAAGCCTTTTAGTTACTCTCCTAACTCTCCGTCTTTTATGAGTAATTGATAGCGCATCAAAGGGAAATTAGGGATAGCATAAGATCCAAGGAGAGGACATATAAATTGGCCAGAAAAAGCAATAATCCTGAGGATTGGGAGCAGTTTAGGATTCAACAAAGGAGGACAAAGGGATTAATTAAGAAAGGGAAAATAGAATATGAGAGTAAGCTTGCAGGGAACATAAAAACTGACTGTAAAAGCTTTTATAGATATGTGAAGAGAAAAAGATTGGTGAAGTCAAGCGTAGGTCCCTTGCAGTCAGAATCAGGGGAATTTATAATGGGGAACAAAGAAATGGCAGACCAACTAAATTCATACTTTGGTTCTGTCTTCACAAAGGAGGACACAAATAACCTCCCAGAGATGCCGGGGAACATAGGGTCTGATGAAAGGGTGGAACTGAAAGAAATCGGTATTTGTAGGGAAATGGTGTTAGGAAAATTGATGGGACTGAAGGCTGATAAATCCCCAGGGCCTGATAATCTACATCCCAGGGTACTTAAGGAAGTGGCCCTGGAAATAGTAGATGCATTGCTGGTCATCTTCCAGAACTCGATAGACTCTGGAACAGTACCCATGGATTGGAGGGTAGCTAATGTTACCCCACTATTCAAAAAAGGTGGTAGAGAAAAAGCAGGGAATTATAGACCGGTAAGCTTGACATCGGTAGTGGGGAAAATGCTAGAGTCCATTATAAAAGATGTAATAGAGCACTTGGAAAGCAGTGACAGGATCGGACAAAGTCAACATGGATTTACAAAAGGTAAATCATGCTTGACTAATCTTCTAGAATTTTTTGAGGATGTAACTGGTAAAATAGATAAGGGAGAACCAGTGGATGTGGTGTATTTGGACTTTCAGAAGGCTTTCGATAAGGTCCCGCATAAGAGATTAGCGTGCAAAATTAAGGCACATGGGATTGGGGGCAAGGTATTGACTTGGATAGAGAACTGGTTGGCGGACAGAAAGCAAAGAGTTGGAATAAACGGGTCGTTTTCCGAGTGGCAGGCAGTGACTAGTGGGGTACCGCAAGGATTGGTCCTAGGACCCCAGTTGTTCACAATATATATTAATGATCTGGATGAGGGAATTGGATATAATATCTCCAAATTTGCAGACGACACAAAAGCTGGGTGGGAGGGTAAGCTGTGAGGAGGATGTCGTGAAACTCCAGCACGATTTGGACAGGTTGGGTGATTGGGCAGAAACATGGCAAATGCACTATAATGTGGATAAATGTGAGGTTATCCACTTTGGTGGCAAAAACAGGAAGGCAGATTATTATTTGAATGGCAATAGATTGGGAGAAGGGGAAGTGCAAAGAGACCTGGGTGTTCTTGTGCACCAGTCGCTGAAGGTAAGCATGCAGGTGTAGCAGGCGGTTAAGAAGGCAAATGGTATGTTGGCCTTCGTAGCAAGAGGGTTTGAGTACAGGAACAAGGATGTCTTGCTACAGTTGTACAGGGCCTTGGTGAGACCACACCTTGAGTATTGTGTGCAGTTTTGGTCACATTACCTGAGGAAGGACGTTCTTGCCATGGAAGGAGTGCAGCGAAGATTCACCAGGCTGATACCTGGGATGGCAGGAATGACGTATGAGGAGAGATTGTGTCGATTGGGCTTATACTCACTGGAGTTTAGAAGATTGAGAGGGGATCTCATCGAAACCTATAAAATTCTGACAGGCCTGGACAGACTAGATGCAGGAAGGATATTTCTAATGGCCGGGGAGTCCAGAACCAGGGGTCATAGTCTAAGGATAAGGGATAAGCCATTTAGGACTGAAATGAGGAGGAACTTCTTCACCCAGAGAGTGCTGAACCTATGGAATTCTCTGCCACAGAGGGCGGTGGAGGCCAGTTTATTAAATATATTCAAAAAAGAGTTGGATATATTTCTTAAGGCTAAAGGGATCAAGGGATATGGGGAGAAGGCAGGGACAAGGTACTGAATTTGGATGATCAGCCATGATCTCATTGAATGGCGGAGCAGGCTCGAAGGGCCGAATGGCCTACTCCTGCTCCTATCTTCTATGTTTCTAGGCCCTTGTGTCACAGTTCTTGTCAAAACTTAACTCATCTCTATAAAGTGCTGAAGAGTTGCAAAGGTTGAATCAATACTTGGAGCAGCGATAAGACCTAATTGCATTTACTATCTTGTGGAAAGATGGCTGATTTTTGCAGCTCGGTTACCAAGAGATCTCCTTTTGGAATCAAATGCTGCACAAGCCAGGATGGATGAACTGAGTATTGTCTGTCTCCTGGGTAGAAAGTTTTCTATATGCTTTCGATTTATTCCTCTTTGCCTTGGAATTGTTTCCTCTGCTGAAGATCATTCACAAGATCTGAGTGCTGGAGATTACCATAATTCTCGTGATTCCAAATTGGTTAGGAGGAACTGTTCTGGACCTAAAACTAAAAGCTGGCTGGTTCTTCGCACTTAGGCTAAGTAGGCCTGCTTTTGCTAATGAATTGCCATATAGTTGAGTCTTCATTGGATGACTAACTTGTTTCTTCAGGATACCAGCCCAATAATGTAAATATTTTCTTTCTTACGAAACTGACGGGCAGGAAAAGACGAGCTGGTCCATCAAGCTTGCCCCGCGCCATGATGGATGCAGCGCCACGACTAAACACTTCCTTACCACCTCCCTCTCTTTTCCCCACCTCCCACCACACCAGCCATATAATGTGGGAGAGGCAAAAAGCTAGGGCCAAGAAGGGAAAATATACACTGGAAAATTCCTCTCCGACCTCCTTGGGCGATCAAAACCAGTCCAGGAGATCCATGGACGAAGAATTATTTGTAAAGACACTTACCTCAAGAATTCAATTGTTAATGCTTTAATTTCACTGTAGAAAGTGTCCATCTTAAAAACTTACGATCCCATGGGGAACAGACTTGTGCCAGGATAAAGATTATAGCACTCTGGTTGTGATATTCTGTTTTTACCAAATATTCACAATCATTATTTTCTCATCTTGCTCATCAAACACTCCTAGCCTCTCCTTCCCTTGAATGTCCTCTGCTTCCCATACCTTTATTTGTGAAGTGTTTTGGGATGTTCTTCACATTGAGGATACTATATAAATGAAAGTTGTCATTGTCACAGCTGAGAAAAGACAGCAATTTATAGGCCAGTTAATGTTGCTTCAGTTGTTGGTAAATTACCAAAGACTATAATACGGGATTAAATTATAATGCGGGATTGAATTACTAAACATTCGTCAGCACCTATTTCTTATAGACTGTTTGTGCTGAACCAACCATAGAATTTTTTGAGAAATTGAGAGGATAGCTGAAAGAAATGCAGTGGATATGGTTTCTATGGTATAAAAAAAAAATCTATGTTGCCATATGTAAGAGAACTATGACAAAGAATGGCACATATAATTAAGTGGATGGCATACAGAGTCACAGAGTTATACAGCACAGAAAGAGACCCTTCAGCCCATCGTGTCCGCACCAGCCATCAAGCCCTATCTATTCTAATCCCATTTCCAGCACTTGGTCCGTAGCCTTGTATGCTATGGCGTTTCAAGTGCTCATCCAAATGCTCATATGAATGGAGAGATGGTTGGAGGGAAGAAAGCAAAAGGTAGGAGTAAGGGAAAGTTTCTTAAACTGGAAAGATTAATGGTTTTCCACAGAGCTCTGTGTTTGGGCTGTTTATACTTACAGGACTTGGGAATTGAAGGAAGAATGTTGAAATTTGCTGATGACCCCAAATTAGGGTGTGGCGAATTGTGATGAAAATTGTTGCGGACGATAGGCTAGCAGAATGGGCAGAGGTTAAAAACATGTGAAGTGATACATTTTGGAAGCAAGAATAAGGAGAGAAAATATATCTTGAACGGTAAGATTTTAAATAACATAGATGGACATTGGTATGCAGATACACAGTTCATTAAAGATAGTTAAGGCCATATAAAGGCAAATAGAATTCTTGGTTTTGTACCTCGAGAAATAAAACACAAAAGCAAGGAAGTATTGTTGAACTTGCCCAAGATCTTAGTTGGGATGCAGTTGCATATTGGTTTTGGGCACCCCATTTAGGAATAATATCAAAGCAATGTAAAAGCTGCAGTGTAGATTTATGAGAATGTTACCAAAAATGAGAGGTTATATTTATGAAAGGCAACTAAAGGGGTTGGGGTGTTTTTAATTTTAATTTTAATCTGAGAGGGTTGAGGGGTTACTTGATAGAGGTCTACAACTACGACGAGAACAGCAACTTCCAATAATGTAGAAAAATGTCCATGGTACTTTGCAGAGACATGAGGAAAAAATGGATGCCAAGCCAAAGCAGGAGCTATTAGAAAAGGTGACTAAAAGCTTGGTCCAAGATTGGTTTTAAAGAGGGATTTATGGAGTGTAAGACTTGGGTGGTGTATCTATGCTTTAATGCGTTCAATCAAGCATGTAGATACGTCGAATTAAATCAGAGTCAGGCAGACAGGCTTATAACTGCGATGTTCACTTTATTGCGTAAAATGGCCGACTGCCGTTTTCCCGGGAAATTCCCATAATGCAATGCACATTACATTACCGTATTTACTGGTGTCAAACTCGCACATTACATTACCGTATTGACTGGTGTCAAACTCGCAATCAATACACGACATCCCCCTTTTCCTTGGAAACAAACTTGCAGTTTACAAACAGTTGCTTACAATAACACTGCATAACTTATTTGGTTTATAAACTTTTTACAAACTTGTGTCTTACCACACAACTAAATAATTCCCAGGTTTAAACATTTAACATCACCCATGCAGTTCTCGCACAGTTTATGTTGTGACATAATCAGACAGTCTTTGGGGTTTTCTTTTAACCCTTTGAGGTCTGGCTGTATTGGGTATGTCTGACATATTGGTGTCAGTGGGTATTGCCTGTGTCACAGTGGTATGTGTCAGGGTCTACTATACTGTCCCCAGTCCCTTGTGTTTCCTTCTGCTCATGGAGTGTCTCCTTTGGTCCATTGGTTCTGTATTTCTTCACAAACGTAGTGTTTCTCGAGTAGCGTGCTCCATCTGGAGATTCTACTACTACTACTTGACTCCCTGTTTTACTCAAAACTTTGTGGGGTGTGGCATTAAAAGGAGTGGTGAACTTGTCCACTTTGTCCTGCCGTACCAGCACCGTGTCGCCAACTTCCACCTCTGAGTATTGTGTTCTCCGCTGTTCATCTGCGTACAGTTTGGACTTGCCTTTTTGTTCTGCGTCCCGGTCACGTACTTCCATGTCTGCGTGTGACTCTGTGATGTCTGGCAGCTTTCCTCTCATTTTCCGTTTAAAGAGCAGCTCTGCTGGGCTCTTTCCTGTCGTGGCATGGTCAATGCTCCTGTACACAGTCACATATTTTCTAAGTTCACGTTTCCAATCTAGTCCTTCTGACTGAGCAATTCTGATTCTCTTCATCAGCGATGCATTCTGGCGCTCGACTTCTCCGTTAGCCTGAGCCCATTTTGCTGTCGTTTTCAGGTGTTTGATCCCGTTGTTTTCACAGTATTCTTTGAATAATTCAGGTCTGAATTGGGGACCATTATCAGATTTGCAGGTGATTGGCAAACCATAACGACTGAAGATTGACTCTAAACTATCAATAACCTTCTCTGTTGTTGTGGAGGTCATGATGTCGTATTCATAGTAGCAACTATAATAATCAACTACCACAAGAATGGAGTGGTTGGATGGCAAGGGTCCCAGTAAGTCTATAGCTACATCCTGCCAGGGGCCCTCCGGTAATGGTGTTGGTCTCAACGGTTCAGGTGGGTCGGGTCTGGCTACTATCTGACAGCCGTGGCACGCTTTACAGTGTTTTTCAGCTGCCTTGTCCATGCCAAGCCACCAAACCTTGGTTCTGAGATGTTGCTTTGTTCCAACTATTCCCAAGTGTCCTTCATGTGCTAACACCAGGGCTCGTGCGTGTAACACTGTGGGTAGCACGATGCGTGTTCCCCTAAGAACTAGGTACCCCACTACGCACAGCTCGTTTGCAATTGCTGCATAAGCTTTACAGTTCTCAAAATGTCCGTTTGTGATTGCCTTCCGTACCTCAATCAGCTCTGGGTCGGTAGCAGAGGCTTCCTCCACCTCTCTAGTAGTGAGTGCTTTTGGTGTTGCACTCACAGCTACAAATCTCACGTATTCATCTAAGCCATGAGAATGTGTCTCCTGTTTTGCTGTCTCCCCCAGCAATCGTGACACTGGGTCTGCAATGTTTTGCTTGCCTGGAATGTGTATCACCTTAAAATCGTATGGCTGTAATCTAAGTACCCATCTCTCTATACGGACACAGGGTTTAGAGTGTGGGCCGTATATCACTTGTAATGGCTTATGGTCAGTTACCAAGTTAAATTTTCGGCCATACACATATGGATGCAGCCTCTCAAGCCCATACAAGAGCTAAGGCCTTTCTCTCTGTTTGAGAGTATTTTCTCTCACAGTCTGTTAAACTACGACTTACATAGCATATTGGTACCTCTTGTCCCTGTTGGTCCTGAACTAGTACGGCGCCTAAACCTACAGGACTGGCATCTGCTATCACCTTGGTTGGTGCGTCCTTATCAAAATATGCTAAAGTGCTGGCTCTGGCCAACTCTTCCTTGAGTGCACTGAATGACTGTCTCTGTTGTGATCCAAATTTAAATGGTGTGTCTTTTCTCATCAGGCGTCGCAGTGGCTCTGATAGCGTTGCAAACTGCGGGATGAATCTGCTACTGTACCCAACGAGTCCCAAGAAACTCCTCACCTCTGTAGCGTTCTCTGGTTCCCGAGCTTCTGCCACCCCTCGCGCACTCTGCTGTTGGTCCAATGCCCTTTTCAGACAACAGGATTCCCATGAAAATCAATCGGTCCATGTTGAATTGGCACTTCTCTGAGTTTAGTGTCGGTCCACTTTCCATTAGTCTGGTCATGACAGCGTGCAGGCGTCTGTTGTGCGTTTCCTGGTCATGTGCATGCACAATAATGTCGTCTGAGATGTTTTCAACACCCTCTATTCCAGCTAAGGCATTAGCTATCTCGTGCTGATATTGCTCACTAGCTGAAGATACACCGAATATCAGCCTCTTGTACCTGTATACTCCGTTATGTACTGCAAACGTTGTGATTTCTCGTGACTCGGGTCAGTTCTAGCTGGTGATAACCCCATTTCAGGTCTAGCTTACTAAACACCGTCGAGCCGTTCATACCTTGGAGTATCTCATCATCGGTGGGAATTGGATATCGTTCCCTCACTATTGCCTGGTTTGCTCGTCTCATGTCTAGGCATAACCTTACATCCTTATCCGCTTTTGGTACAATAACCACAGGATTTACCCATGGGGTGGGACCAGTTACAGGTTCGATAATGTCCATGTCCCTCAATTGTTTTATTTTGGCCTCTACTGCCCCCCTTAAGTTGAATGGTATACGCCTGAGTGGCTGGGCCACAGGCTTCACTTGTGGGTCGATATACAAACTGATCTGTTTTGTGTTCAGCCTTCCTACTCCCTGGAACACCTTTGGATACCGCTGTTCTAGTAGCTGTCTTACATCTACCACAGCTGAGACATCTGCGCCTATTTTTAAAACTCCCAGTTTCATGGCTGTCTCCCTAGCAACGGCTCTCCATGGCCTTTAACCACAATGAACTCCGCCTGCTCAGTTCTCTTACCTATGGTAATCCCACATGTGAATATACCTTTAACTGACAGTGGTCGGCTAGAAGCATAAGAGAATAACTTTCTCTCTGTCTTAGGGACATGTGACTGACACTTAATGTGTTCTGACTTTAATCCTTCCCATGTATTCTCATCTATCACATTACTAGTTGCACCTGAATCAATTCACATTCTCAGGTTTACTCCCCCCACACAAAAGGTAAGTCTCTCTCTCACGTTATTTCCAGTAACAGCAAATGCAAAGTCATTTTGTTCCTCTACATTGTTCACACTGTGTTTCTTTGTACCCTTTGTGCGGCATACTTTGGAGAAATGATCCTTTCCCTTGCACTTATGACACGTTTGTCCGCGTGCTGGGCATTTCGGATCTCTGCCCATGTGGTCTGTGTAGTGTATGTACCTTTAAGAGCCCCTGTGTACTGTAATACCAGTAGTGACCACTCGGGTATATAAGCCTGTATAGCGTCTTGTATCTTTTAGTTCACCTCCAGACTTTGTTCAGTAAACACCTGTTAAACCAACTCCTGCATTCCGTGTCTCCATTAACACACGGATACAACAGTCTGTGTGTCCACATCTGTAACATTTCCTTTCGTTCCTATCGCCATTTCCCTTTGGTTTCTCTGTCGAGCTTTTCGCATAATACCCTCTTTTCTGTGTAACACGACGAACAGTATCTGGCTCCGCCTTTGTACATGACATGGCTGACATCTGCTCCTCGACGTTTTCACATTGTGAGGCCAATTGTAATGTGCGGGCGAGCGTTAGACCTTGCCCTTCCTCTAGCAATTTCCTCCGCACATAGGCTGACGTGCACCTACTCAGGATAGCGTCTCTTATTTGATTATCCGCATCCCCCCCAAAAGCACAGTCTTTAGCAGCCTGCCGCAAGCGAGCAGCAAATTGTTGCAGTCTCACCTGTCTTCTGGGACAACTTATGAAAAGTCTGTCTAGCAAATGCTGCGTTGACCTGGGGCACGAAGTAGTGATTCAAAGCACTAACCGCCGCAGTGTAGTCTGCTGGCTCTCCTGTGTCCGGTAGAGTCGAAAAGATATCCTGGACATCTGGTCCTGCTAGGTGTAGAAGTAGAGCTCTTCTCCTCTGCTTTGTGGCAGCTGTAGAGGTATCGTCGATAATGAGTCTTTTGCCGTCGGCATAAAGCTCAAAAGACGTTAACCACCTCGTCCATCTTGGACCTAACGTGGCTGGCTCGGCGAAGCATGCAAAATTTTGAATGCCGGTCTTCTCCATCCTAGCTAACTAAAACTTGGGCAACTACCTATCTAAAATGATTCCGTTCGTTATCCTCGTCGCCAATGTTGTATCTATGCTTTAATGCGTTCAATCAAGCATGTAGATACGTCGAATTAAATCAGAGTCAGACAGACAGGCTTATAACTGCGATGTTCACGTTATTGCGTAAAATGGCCAACTGCCGTTTTCCCGGGTAATTCCCATAATGCAATGCACATCACATTACCATATTTACTGGTGTCAAACTCGCACATTACATTACCGTATTGACTGGTGTCAAACTCGCAATCAATACACGACAGGTGGCTGAAGGCATGGCTGTGAACAGTGGGGTGAAGGGAGGGGTGGGCATGCACAAGGCCAGAGTCTGAATAACGGAGTTTGGGGAGGTGATGTATTGGAAGAGGCAAGGCCATGGAGGGTTTTGAACAGTCCTTGGCAAAGATATGGATTTTGTGGTGGGGCCTGAGGATGATTTTGATCTTCCCAATGTTTAAGTGGAGGAAATTGCTCATTCAAGATGGGAAGTCCGACAAGCAGTCTGACCGGGCAAGGCAGTGGAGGGGTAGAGACAGGTGCTTGAGAAGTAGAACCAAGTGTCATAATCTTGAAGATTATGGTAAATAGTGATAAACTGTTTCTGCTGGTCTGAGATGGTGGTAATGAGAGGGCACAAATCTGAGATAATCACAAAAAGAGGGTAGTTAGAATGTGGAATTCTCTGCCAGAGATGGTTGTTGAAGTAGAGTCGATAAATTATCTTAAAAGGGAATTGGGTAGTTGCTTCAAAAAGAAGAATGTTAAAGGGTGTAGGCAGTGAGGAGAGTGGGATCAGATTAGGTGGCCTTTATGGCAAAAAAAACACCAGTACAGATTTGATGGGCCAAATGATTGCATAAACTTCTGACTATATACAGCATGACTCCTTTTGACCTGGATAAAGTAATAAACTTTAAAAGTAAGGAATCATTTGCATGAATTAATATTTTCCTCTCGTTTCTGTATTAAATAGTGATACTTTGTCTCATTGTGCCACATGCCATGAGCCCCTACCGGTCATTCAACCACATCTGAGGTGATTGTACTTCTGCTAATGCAATTTTGCCTGCTTTGGGGACCTTATGCTACTTCTGATCCATTGTAACCTCTTGTTCACTTTGTTTTAACTCTAGTTTCTACTAGTTTCAAAATAGTCAATCAGAGGTCAAAAATTGTAAATGAAGCCCATTGGCGAAATTGCACCATTTGGTGAAATGGTTTTACGTAAATATACTTCACTATTTTTGTTAGAGTAAGATCTAATAAACTGATGAAAGGAGTAATGCATGTTTGGAACTATGACTTATTTGCATAGCACGAGATGTAGCTCAAATTGCTGAGTGGCTGCGGCTTCTCTGGCTCACTTTCAGTATCATTCAACTGTCAAGACTTCTTTGGCGCAGCTCCACTGTTTCTCAGCTAACTGTTGACAACCTGCACTACTGTTCGCTCCAGTCTGAGCAGCCTGAAGCCCACGTTTGGCCTCCACTGTGGTTCAATTAGCTGATGCAGCTTCATCCATAAACCGAGCATACTGCTTCCATGCGAGTGCACTTTCTCCCAGAAAAAACAAATTTGCTCTGCTTGTCATTTTTTTTCAAGTTTCCCTGTGCCATCCACCCACTCACCTCTGACCAAGAATATGATGGCTGCAACCTGTTTATAGATCCTGCTGATGCATACTTTTATAACCTGCTCATTGTGGGTTTGTATCAATGGCATGAATCTGTCCAAATTAGGGACCAAAAAGGAGACCTATGCATGGAGGTAGAGGGTATGGCTGAGGTGCTAAATGAGTACTTTGCATCTGTCTTCACCAAGGAAGAAGATGCTGCCATAGACATAGTGAAGGAGGAGGTAGAGGAGATACTGGATGGGATAAGAATTGATAAAGAGGAGGTACTAGAAAGGCTGGCTGTACTTAACGTAGATAAGTCACCAGGACCAGATGGGATGCACCCTAGGATGAAATCTGAAAGAAGAAATTGCGGCGGTACTGGCCACAATCTTCCAGTCCTCTTTAGAAACGGTGGTGGTGCCAGGGGACTGGAGAATTGCAAATGTTACATCCTTGTTCAAAAAAGGGTGTAAAGATAAACCCAGCAACTACAGGCCAGTCAGTTTAACCAGTGGGGAAGCTTTTAGAAACAATAATCAGAGACAGAATTAACAGTCACTTGGACAAGTGTGGATTAATTAAGGAAAGCCAGCATGGATTTGTTAAAGGCAAAAAATGTGTTTAACCTGCTTGATCGAGTTTTTTGATGAGGTAACAGAGGGTTGATGAGGGCAATGCGGTTGACGTGGTGTACGTGGATTTCCAAAAAGCGTTCAACAAAGTGCCACATAATAGGCTTGCCAGCAAAGTAGAAGTCCATGGAATGAAAGGGACAGTGGCAGCATGGATACGAAATTGGCTAAGGAAACCAAGAGAAGTGGTGAAAGGTTGTTTTTCGGACTGGAGGATGGTGTACAGTGGTGTTCTCCAGGGATCGGTTCTTGGACCACTCCTTTTCTTGATATATATTAATGACTTGGATGAGTGTGTACAGGGCACAATTTCAAAATTTGCAGAGGACACAAAACTTGGAAGCATACTGAACAGTGAGGAGGATAGTGATAGACTTCAAGAGGACACAGGCTGGTGGAATGGGCAGACACGTGGCAGATGAAATTTAACGCAGAAAAGTGCGAAGTGATGCATTTTGGTAGGAAGAATGAAGAGAGGCAATATAAACTAAAGGGTGCAATTCTAAAGGGGGTGCATGAACAGAGACCTGGGGGTATATGTGCACAAATCGTTGAAGGAAACAGGGCAGGTTGAGAAAGCAGTTAAGAAAGCTTACGGGATACTGGGCTTCATGAATAGAGATATAGAGTACAAAAGCGTGGAAATTATGATGAACCTTTATAAAACACTGGTTCCACCTCAACTGGAGTATTGTATCCAATTCTGGACACTGCACTTTAGGCAGGATGTGAAGGCCTTCAGAGAGGCTGCAGAAAAGCTTTACGAGAATGATTCCAGGAATGAGGGACTTCGGTTACGTGGATAGACTGGAGAAACTGGGGTTGTTCTTCTTAGAGCAGAGAAGATTGAGAAGAAATTTGATAGAGGTGCTCAAAATCATGAGGGGGCTGGACAGAGTAGATAGAGGGAAACTGTTCCCATTGGCAGAAGGGTTGAGAACAAGAGGACACAGATTTAAGGTGATTGGCAGAAGAACCAAAGGCGACGTGAAGAAAAACTTTTTTACTCAGCGAGTGGTTAATATCTGGTATGCAATGCTTGAAAAGGTGGTGGAGGCAGACTCAATCATGGCTTTCAAAAGGGAGTTCGATAAGTACCTGAAGGGAAAAGAATTGCAGGGCTCCGGGGAGGAGTGGGACTTGCTGAAGTGCTCTTGCAGAGAGCCGGCACGGGCTTGACGGGCCAAGTGGCCGCCTTTCGTGCTGTAACCATTCTGTGATTCTATGTCCTTAATGATTTTTCCTCCCACACAGATTGGCAGGGGGTCTTGCAGGTTCTCTCAGTTCTCTATTCATCTCCAGATCTACACCAGTCTAGTCCAATAGAAATCGCTGACTAGGGACAGGTGTGGCTACAGGTACACCATTTTAGCCATATGAACTAATTTTAGTAGAAACCACCGTACACACAATACTGATAAATGTACTTCTCATGTATATTTACCTAATAAACATCCACTACCAATTGTAGTGTATGTGCCTTTAAGAGCCCCAGGTGTGCTGTAATGCCGGTAATTGCCACTCGGGCTATATAAGCCTGTATATTGTGTATATCCGTTAGAACCCCCCCCAGACTTTGCTTAGTAAACACCTATGAACCAACTCCTCCCTTCAGTGTCTTTATCAACACACGGACACTACAGTGGCGACGAAGTGGAAACGGACTTACCTGCAATTCGGCAGCACCTCAAGGACATCGATTCCTCGGGCGTCCAGAAGACTCAAGAAAGTGAGAGAAGCTGTGGTTTCACCAGCTGGCCAAGCTGGTGGCAGGTACTGCGCTAATCCTTCCTGGGCGTCAGGCTGGGGCTCCAGCGGCTGGCTCTACAGCTGAGACAGGCAGCGAAATCGGAGGCAAGCAATAACGGACTGGGAGGGAGCACTAGGGAGACGGCCGGCGCAGCAAGCAGGTCAGCGTTCAGACCTGCAGAGAAAGTCCGGCGGGAACGAGCCTCCAACTGTAAATAAATAAATAAATAAAAAAAGAACAGAAACCGCGGGAAACAGCGTTGTCATCGGCAGCAGCGGCGGGAAAGCGTGGGAAGCGCCATATCTTTGCTGCAGAATAGAAAGAAAAGCACGGGAAGCGCCATATCTTTTCTGAAATGCCTAAATCTGGCAATATTGATGCTTTTGATAGCGAAATAGAGGATTGGACCACATACGTGGAAAGAGTAGAGGTATATTGCACTGCAAATGGAATAGAAGATGAAAAAAAAGCTTCAGTACTGCTGAACCTAATGGGCGCAAAGACATACGGGCTGTTAGGAAATTTAATCACTCCAGCCAAACCAAAGGACAAGAATTTTAAAGAAATTGTTGATACCCTGCAGGAGCACTTAAACCCAACACCGCTGCTGATAGCGGAACGATTCAAATTCTTCAAGAGAAATCAACACAAGAATGAAAGTAACGCTGATTACCTAACCGAATTAAGAAAGCTATCAAAGTACTGCCAATTCGGGGCAGGACTATCAGATTATCTTCGAGACAAATTCGTTTGCGGTCTCTTAAGTGAAAGAACACAAAAAAGGCTGCTTTCTGAAAAAGATTTAACATTGGACAAAGCTTTCAGTATGGCTGTATCATACGAAGCAGCAGCAGCAAGAGGAGCTGCAGAGATACAACAAAAGATACAGGACTTCGGCACCCATGAAATGACACAGGGTTTCAAAAGATGTTATCGCTGCGGCAGATCCACCCATAACCAGAGGGACTGCTGGTTCAAGGACAAAGCATGCAGGCAATGCGGAAAAATTGGACACATTGCACGGGTATGCCGATCTGGACAAAATAAATCCACAGACAGAAAAAAAAAAAAATCAATAAAGGAAAGTACAGGAAGGTACAAATGATGACGGACAGTAGTTCCGAAGACCAGAAGAGCGATAGCGACTCCGAAAACAAGAGACTAAGCTGTCTCAAATTACATAATGTACTTGCCAAAGATGATTACCAAACCATTTGGGTTACCCTCACGATAGCAGGGTCCCCAGTTAAAATAGAGCTAGATACAGGATCAGCGCTAACCGTAATAAATCGACGGGATTACGAGAGGCTATTTTCGCATATACCTCTAAAAGACACATCCATTATCTTAAAAACATATACGGGGCAGAAAGTATACCCCAAAGGAAAAATAAGGGTGCCTGTTGTATACAACGGCAAAGAAATACAAAAGTTGTATTTATACATTCTACAAGATGGTGGTCCACCGTTGTTGGGACGTGAATGGATCAGAAAGATACGTTTAGACTGGCACTCCATTCAGGCACTGACGGTGACCAGTAAGAAAAAAAACAATGATGACATCATACCTGAACGATTAAAAGACATCTTGGCCAACGCCAAAGAAGTGTTTCAAGAGAAACTAGGAACCTTGAAAGGCATCACCGCCTCAATAAAAGTGGAAGATGCAGCAATTCCCAAATTTTTTAAAGCAAGACCGGTGCCATACGCAATTCGTCCAGCAGTCGAGGCAGAGCTGGAGAATTTGGAAAAGGCAGGCGTATTATCCAAAATAGATTGGAGCGAGTGGGCAACACCCATCGTTCCAGTCATGAAAAAAGCATTGAATAATGAAGAACAGAGAAAAATTCGCATCTGTGGAGACTTCAAGGTGACGGTAAACCCGGTCCTTCACACAGTACAGTATCCTCTTCCGAGGATAGAAGATATTTTCGCCTCACTATCCGGAGGGAAACGTTTCACCAAAATTGACTTGCCACAGGCATATCTACAGATGGAGGTTGAGGAGGCCTCTAAAAAGTATCTCACGATAAACACACACAAAGGCCTGTACCAGTACAATCGACTGGTTTTTGGAGTAGCATCAGCTCCAGCTATCTGGCAAAGAGCTATGGAGCAAGTCCTGCAAGGGATTCCGGGGACTCCATGCTACCTAGACGACATCCTTGTAACAGGAGAAAACGACAACGAGCACCTTGCCAATTTGGAGCAGGTGCTCACTCGGCTGAAAGAACGGGGCCTACGAGCAAATCGCCCCAAGTGCGAATTTTTCCAAAATCAGATATCATATTGTGGCCACATAATTAATAATGAAGGGTTGCATAAGTCACCTGAAAAAATTGAAGCAGTCATAAAAGCCCCAGCACCTGAAAATGTTTCGCAATTAAGGTCATTCCTGGGATTAATAAATTACTATCACAAATTTTTACCGAACTTATCAACTCTTCTACACCCTCTTAATGAACTTCTACAAACAGAAGTGATTTGGAAATGGAACGAAGATTGTAAACGTGCCTTCCATAAATGCAAAGACTTAATCACATCCGAAGAAGTTTTGGCTCATTACAACCCATCACTGCCAATCAGACTGGCGTGCGATGCATCCCCTTACGGCATAGGAGCAGTATTATCCCATAAATTCCCTGATGGCTCAGAACGGCCGACAGCTTTTGCGTCACGCTCATTAAACTCAGCTGAGCGTAACTATGCCCAAATCGACAGGGAAGCACTCAGCCTGGTATGGGGAGTGAAGAAATTCAACCATTACCTACACGGACAAAAATTCACCTTGTTGACTGACCATCAACCCCTCATCTCCATATTCAACCCTAAAAAGGGTGTTCCCATTATGACAGCGCAAAGGCTACAGAGGTGGTCCCTTTTTCTAGGGGCACACCAATACAACATGGAATACAAAGGGTCAAAACAACATGGGAATGCTGACGGTTTATCGCGCCTACCGTTGCCAATGGTAGAAAAGGCACCTACAGTAGACCCAGTAGAGATGTTCCACTCAACCATAGTGGAATGTCTACCGGTGACAAATTCTGCCATTGAAAGGGAGACGCGAAATGACCCTACTCTCTCACGGGTCTATGATTTAACGGTGAAGGGATGGCCAGCACATGGCGAACCACTGTTGCCAGCATTCTCTCAAAGAAGAGAACAGCTGTCAGTGTGCCGAGGAACCTTGATGTGTGGATCCAGAGTGGTGATTCCACCCAAACTCCAGGATAAAGTGCTAAAGGAGCTTCACGAGGGGCATCTGGGTGGAGTGAAAATGAAGAACCTAGCCAGGGCGTTTGTATGGTGGCCAGGTATCGATGGAGACATCGAAGAAATGACCAAGAGCTGCCTAGGATGCCAGAAGGTCCAAAACGCTCCACCACAAGCCCCTCTACATCCATGGGAGTGGCCCTCATCTCCCTGGCAAAGGGTGCACATCGACTTTGCTGGTCCATTTATGGACTCAATGTTCTTAATCGCGGCTGATGCACACTCCAAGTGGCCGGAGGTAATAAAGATGTCCTCCACCACCACGGAAAAAACCATCACAGTATTAAGGACCATATTTGCCAGGAATGGGCTGCCGGAACAGATATGTTCTGATAATGGACCGCAATTTGTGTCCGAAGAATTCAGAAAGTTCTTAAAAAAACAATGGGGTTAAGCACTACACGTCCGCCCCATACCATCCCGCCACCAATGGATTGGCTGAAAGGTTTGTCCAGACCTTCAAGAAGGCCATAAAGGCCATGGGTAATGAAGACATAAAACTTCAGCACAAGGTGGATAACTTCTTATTCGCATACAGGAATGCAACACATATGGTTACCAACCAAACTCCCGCCGTGATGTTCTTCAATAGAAACCTAAGATGCCGGCTGGATTTGGTCAAGCCCAACATCAGAAGGGACGTGGAGAACCGGCAGTTTCAAGGCATGAATGAAAGGCCAACTAGAACCTTCCAGATAGTTCAACAAGTTTTGGCCCGGGACTACCGTACCGAGAAATGGCAGCCTGGAACTATCTGCACACGACTAGGACCACTGATGTATACCGTGGACATCGGAGAAAGCATAATAAGGCGCCATGCTGACCAAATCATAAAGTCATCCGAAAAGGGACAACCTACACCACAACTCTATACGTCTAACGATGAAGTAGAGATACCCATATCTACCTCCGATCCGGTGATACTGGAACCCGATGAACCCGACACTGGCATTCAAGCCGAATCAGCCTTGCCAAAAGAACCTACTACACCACCAGAAACTACTACACTCCCGAGGCGTTATCCGGACCGAGTCAGGAAGCCTCCTGAGAGGCTGACTTATAATTAATTAACTACAGCAATGTGTATATTATTTTTCTTATAACATGTAATTAATAATTACTTAAAATATGATGTACTGGTTAGCTAAAAGGGGAGGAATTGTAGTGTATGTGCCTTTAAGAGCCCCAGGTGTGCTGTAATGCCGGTAATTGCCACTCGGGCTATATAAGCCTGTATATTGTGTATATACGTTAGAACCCCCCCCCCCCCCCCCCCAGACTTTGCTTAGTAAACACCTATGAACCAACTCCTGTCTTCAGTGTCTTTATCAACACACGGACACTACACCATTCAGTGCGAAACTTTGAAGATCTTCTCTATCACCAAATTTTTTAATTCTAGCATGAATTTACCAGACACAACATATCTTGGTGCAGTTTCTAGGTTTTTATCCATCAGTTGCAAGCGATATTTTGAATTTCAGAGTGGTTGGCAAGAATGTTGACTTTCACAACAAGGCACTCTGGACCCGCCCCTGCTCTTCACCCAGAATGTGGTTGGCTGCTGCTTGCCCTTTGTCATGATATGCCCTGTTGAAGCTGCTCACTATTGGTTGGGCTTAAGTTCCTCTGCTGGTCTGGAGTGGTTATTCCGATTGGTCAAGTTGACCACGATGATAGCTCCCCTTTCCATAAAATGCTGCTTGAGCTTCCATGGTGCTGAAGTCGGGCGTTCTTATCCGTGTTGCGCACCACTTTAGCAGATAACCAATAAGCAGTAACTAAGGAAGTCAAGTACACAACGGTCAAAAAACAATTGCATGCTCTAATTTTTGTCTTGCCATTTTACCAACAAATGCACAAAAAGGTTAAAGTACACATGCATATGCTGTGCGAATGTATTGAGATCACATGCTCAACGACAGTGTCTATTACTCAATTTTATAAACTAATCAAAATGCAATTGGACACACCTGGATTCATAATGAACCACATGTGGCTAGTGGCTTCCATTTTGGACAACACTGATCTACACAGCAATTGCAGCCTGATCTACAATGAAGGCTGATATCAAGTTTATCAGTTTACAACTACTGATTCCTGTAATTGAATGTGGATACAATAAGCCAGGAGAAGGAATGAGCTGCTCCAGCACTCTTAAGTTCTTTCCTACAGAATTCTCTTTCAGCAACTTCTATCTGTTGTGTAATACATCATGCACCATGAATGGCAACCACTAGTTCTCTACAGCTACCACAGCTTGAGAGCTCCACAGGGGCAAGGACTGCTTCACAAAATATTGCTAAGTATTACCTCGACCAGATCACTCGGACTTTTGCTGTACAGCCCCTTCCTCACCAGTATTTTGCTTGTGCATTAAAAATAAAAGAAGAATTTAAGTACACAATTAAATTATTCAATACATTTTGCTGAACAGTAAAACAAAATGTGTTGAATAATTCCATTATTTGGATACTTAAGTTCTGGTCTCCATATTATAAAAAGGACATAGAGGCCCTGGAGAAGGTGCAAAAAAAAGTGATTCAGTAAACAAATGCTTAACAAACGCATTATACAGTAATAAACGCAGGTTTTTTATATATATATATATAGATATAATATTGCAGTTTAAGTACCCAAAAATTTTGGAAAAAAACATAATTGGCTATTTTAAAAATAAGCAGTAAACCATAATAGTGCAGAACTGTTTTTGTTTAACTTTGTCAAATTAGCCAATTTCCATTATATTATGGAAACCTAATTTTTGTTTATCTTTACACTTTACAGTTTCTTTTTACTTTGACACTCTAGATTTTCATTTATAAACGTAATGATGATAGAAACCCCTAGCAGTAGAGATGGTAATGATTTTTAACTGATTAATTTTGTTTGTTAAACTAACTTTTCATCCACATGAATTTCCAAAATCATAATTTTTGCCAGTCTCGAGACTTCAACTTTGAGGAGCTGGCTTTTGCTGGTAAATTCAGCAGTCCTGCGGTGGTGGGGGGGGGGAGCTTTGCTCGATGGGGGCCCAGGTTGGAGCTAGAACTACAAAGGTGCAGTGCTGATTCTTTGCCCTGCTGCCTCATCGCAAGGCTATATAATGGGAGTGCAGGATCGCTGAATTTGGCCTTTTGTGTGGTCTGCAACTTTTTCCAACACGCCATAAAACAAACTATTTGAGTAGCCCAAATGAAAAAATCAAGCCAAAAAAAGTATTTATAAAAAATGTATAACCTGTGAAAGAGATTGTAAGTATGCAAATGCTGTTGCTGTGTTTTTTGCAACATTACATGTTTACCCAATATGTCGCCCAGAAAAGCTGAGATGAAATGCGGAGGTAACAATTTGGATGAGCGAGCCTGTTGTTTCACAGACCACTTTGTACTCGTTATTTTCATGATTATCACCTGGATTCAACCGTCTAAAGTAACCAAAAAACTCTGAAGTTGAAAACCCGAAATTGGCTGTTTCCTGTGTGTGTGTGTAAAATAATTGCTGTGTGTTTCTGTCACTGGGTAATTGCCATGTGTCTGTGTGCACATCTATTAGAGGGTTATTGTTGCCTGTGTCTGTCTATTCCAGAGTAATATATGTATATACAGTATCTGTTTATGATGTTTACACTGAAAGTATTCGCTATTTACGAGACATGTATGTTGTATTTATGTTGCATGTATTTGGGGTATTTGATACTTACACTGGGTATTGACTGGCATTTGCAATGTATGTATTTGCACTTTGGCTACTTGTGGGTGCTTACATTGTGAGTGTGCAGATATAACAGTAAGGATATTTAATATATTACTGTATTAAGTATTTGTGGGTGTTGGCGGTGTTTTTGTTGGCTTGATGGTGGGGGATGTTGGGAGTAATGACATAACCGGTTCTAAGATTTACAGTTCTGTTGAGAAGTATAAAAATGCTTGTAAGTGTTTATATTTTGTGAGGTTGCTGACTGATCACAGATTTGAATCTTTTATCCAACTTGTAACAGGTTGACTCCAATGTACTTGTATCCTCAAACCTAAAATGCTGAAACTTTCACCAACAGGGCAATTTGTTTTAATATGATTTGGTTTTCTGTGAAATTGTTTACAGAATATATTTATAATAGTTTGCCCACTCATTACATAAAACTCAGTCTTCTATCATCAATGTATGGTGCATTCATATAAATTGGATGAAAGTATTTCCATCCCCTATGGCTAGGTTTAAGGCTTTGTGTAAAATGAGCCTTAGCAAACAGTTAAGAGAGACTGATGGATAGGGCTGAGAGATGGTGTGAAATATCCAAATCATTACTGAAAGGCAAGTCATCAAAGCAGCAGTGTCTTTGAAGATGACATTGTACAGATTCTTTGAGGGTGCTGTGTAATGCTGATGATTTTATGTGAGGTTTGCATATCTAGATGAGATCATGGAGGAATGCTGGTAGCTGAACAGACTGCTTTGTAATGTGATTTTCAGACATTTCAGTTATTACTGAGTCTCTGCTTCTGACTCACAATGGACCACCTTCATAAGAATGTAATGTTTCCCTTACTGAAACCAAGTGGACTTGCTTCTTATTGACCTTTCCCAGAGCTGAGAATGCCAAAGTACAGACACTGTCTATTATGACATTGGTGACTGTAACAGCCAAGAATGCTGACTTTACACCACAGAAGTAGAGATTTCTATTTACTGTTTTAGAACCCTGAACTGGTTCCTGTCGTGGCCTAAATAAATGGTCTATTTTTGCTCCGCATTCTAGCATCTGTTAAGTGTATGTTCAGTTAAGTGTATAGCATGTTGCCGATCAACAGCTGGCCATTACACACTTAGCACCTCTTGGCAAATTGCTATGCCAGTTAGATTCCTGCTGTCCATCGAACTATATGCACACCTAACTTTTCACTCTTAATTAATAAAAAATTATGTTGTCAAATGCCATTCTTGCAATTGACTGTGCTTGAGCAAGAGACACCTGTGATCAGAAGTGTGCTAGCCTTCATGTACTTAAAGTAAAGCTTTGTGCTGATAACTTAAGTACTGAGCTAAGCGACTACATTGTAGAATTTTTCAACAGTTTGTACTTGGTTAACGTGACGTTAAATGTCAGTTTAACAGTTGAAGTGCACAAATCTGCTGAAGCATTTTCAGGTGAAGAGCTTAAAATGCAAATTCAGAGCCTTCTGTCATTAAATGTTTTCACTGGTACAAAAGTTGTATTCCTTCTGGTGAAGCAAATACTGTAGTAGTTTTCGATCTGTGCTGACCCTGGATTAGCAGGAGCTGGCATTCGATGTGTACCAGCATTGGTGTTACAGTGAGGGTTGTGGTGATACTTATAGTAGGTAAATTTGCATTTCTGCTTTTCTCTATGCATTGTAGCAAATTATCTTGGTTTGTGTTTGAAGTAGAACTAGTTTTATAGTGAAGAAATTCCAGTGTTTAAATTATTATGCATCATATTGTACCTGAATGGGATAATAGCGCTATACTTTCTCAGTGTTGCACAGATCTTTCATAGGATGCCTACTGCAAGCAAAACAGTCGAGTGTGAGTTAAAGCACTTCAGTCCTTACTGGTGCTAAATATAATGAACTGAATACAGTTTCACTGTGGCTGTTGACAACAATGCAGCGCAGCTTTGCGCATGCTCGCTACTGGTAGCAAATTACACCTCAAACTAAGTGCTATCATTGTTTCTGTCCAAAACACCCATAAACAATCTCACTAACAACGGAATGCAATGAGACAAAAAATATTCTTGGGATTTTGACCCATCATTTGCTAAACAGTAACCGAAGAAATACTCTGCATTTGCCATTTGTGTACATGTAAGAACTATGGTAAGCAGAATTTTGCATCAGATTTGTTCCAATCAAATAATGTTTACTTTGCTGAGTATTAAGGGATTGTGCTGGGACCAGACAATTCAATTGTTCAGCATTGGATCAGAGAACATCCCCTAAGAAAGAAACGAGGAGTTTGGACACGAGAACTTTTGCTATAATTGGGAAAGAGCAGAATAGGAATTAACAATTCCAATATTATACTAATTTACCATTAATATTTTTACGTGGAAATACTGAGCCTTTGAACAGCAGTGACGTGGAAGCCTTTACAAGGAATATAAATGCATTCAGATGGTGAGTGAAAATATTGGCATATGGTCTGACTGTTTCTCCACATGGTGTCAGCAAGAAAGGTGAGTCTGGCCCAAACATGCCTCATTTTCAATAGTTATGCATTCTTTCCATCTGGTTTTGCACATCCCAAGCTCAAAATAGTGCTTAGTTTTCCTGGTAGCCCAGTTTACAAAAATTAACAGTTGCTCATCTGGGCACAGTTCAATTCAGGTCTGCATTATACACCCTTGCACCGCAACAATTCTCTGACCTGAAAGTCCTAGTCAGTGATGGTATAGCAGTGCAAGATCCTAAATTAATTTGATCTCTGCCGAGACATGATGCATTAAGCAATGCTAATAGGCACTAGGCGACATTAGCCATGCAGAAAACTTTCTGTACAGATTTCATGGTGTGCTTCCAGAATCCTGTGTATCAGAGGTAGAGTGAATTTATTTTGGTTTATATTATGTTTGCAAGCAACATCAGGCATTTTGAAAGCTTTCTGGAGCTTTTGCTGAAGATGTCTTATGGTTCCTCTGGTCTTAATCTCAAGGCTGAGGGTGTGTACAATAATAAGGCATCCCCTGATTCTGTTTGCTGGCATATATACAGCCAGCATATTCATGATGCATGGCTCTTGCCATGTTTTATTGCTGACGTGATAAATTGGAACAGAGATAGTACTTGGGGATAGAGCAACTTTAGAGAATATTTTAGATATTGGGAATCCAGTGACGCTGTCTTTTTCAAAGCAAAGAAGATTCTAGTTAGTATCATAGAATTACATAGAAATTACAACATGGAAACAGGCTATTCGGCCCAACCATTCCACACTGGTGTAATTTATCCACACGAGCTACAGTCCTTATCCCATGTGCCGATGCTGTTACCATATCCCATTATTTCCCTTTCCTGCAATCACCTATGTCTTGTGAACCTGAACGCTTAAATCTCTCTGCTCTGCCATGTCACCCAGCCTTCCGTCATTCAAATTATAGTTATTACTTTTTTTTAAACCAAACTGTTTAACCTTGCATTGACGCACTGTCAGACTTGGCTCAGCAGTAGCACTCTCACTTCAGTCCGAAGGTTGTGGCTTCAAGTCCCACTCCAGAAACTTGAACACATAATGTAGGCTGACACACCAGTGCAGTACTGAGGGAGTGCTGCACTCTTGGAAGTACTGTCTTTCAGATGAGATATTAAACCGTCTGTCCCCTCGGGTGGCTGTAAGAAGATCCCATGGCACTATTTCGAAGAAGAATTCTTCATGGTGTCCTGGCTAATAAGTATCCCTCAAGCCACATCACTGAAACAGATAATCTGGTCATTATCGAATTGCTGTTTGTGGGACCTTGCTGTACCAGGTTTCCTACATTACAACAGTGACTGAACTTCAAAACTGATTAATTGGCTGTAAAGCGTATGGGGATGTCCTGCAATCATGAAAGGCACTATATAAATGCAAGTTATTTTTTCTTTTGCTAACATTGAATTCCATCTGCTACTTTTGTACCCATTCCACCATCTTATCAACATCTCCTTGCTGCTTTGGTCCTCAATTATTTACTATGCCTCCTGTAGTGTATGTGCTTTAAGTCAGAACTACTTTTTACAGCTCCTGTATACTGTAGTACCAGCAGTGACCACACCGGTATATAAGCTGTGCGCATGCCTCTGTACCCCAGTCTAGAGATTACCCTCCTCCAGTAAAGACCTGTTATTTGTTTATGTACAGCATCCGTGTAATTATTTATCCACTGAACCACGGATCTAACAGTGGCGACGAGTGTTGATGCGAATCTACCTGCAACATAAAAAAAATTTTTTTTAAATAGTCGAGTCCAGGAACACGGGCGTCGACCGCGAGCAACCGCCCAGCAGTCAGGCAGAGATCCAACTTCGCTGGGGAGGCTGTGGAGAGCCGGGCTTGGTTCCCCAGCCACAACGAGCAGTAAGAGACCGACGACAGGTCCAGAGCAGACCCTTCCCGAGCAGCGGCGGCTGGAGCCGACCGACGGCAGAGAGAGAGAGCCGGGCAGCGTCAACGGGGTAAGAAAGAGGGTGAAGAGAGCAGGGCGCAGCCGGGGGTTGATCACCGAGCGGCGTCGAGGAAAAATACTGCAAACCGGAGAGAGAGAGGGTAAGAAACAGCCGGGTTCTAGACTGAGCGGCGTTGACAAATATCAAGAGAACGCGCAGAGCACAGCCAGGGATCACGGGCTGATCAGGGTCCGCGGGGCGAAGCAAGGGGAGACGCCATTGAGCCGCGGAGAAGCAGGGCGAGCGCGGGAGGCGCCATTGAGCCGCGGAGAAGAAGGAAGAGTGCAGGAGACGCCATTTTGCGAAGCCGCAGCGGAGAAGACGGGCGATAGCGGGAAGGAAGGAAAGCGCGGGAGACGCCATTTTGTGCCAGCGGAGAAGAAGGGGAAGCGCGGGAGGCGCCATTGGTGATAGTTAACGCACAACCAAGGATGCCGAAGAGTGCAGTATCTCTACGTTCGACAATGAAGTCGAAGATTGGGCGACATATGTGGAACATATTGAGGTGTACAGCAGGGCGAATGAAGTGCCAGATGCTAATAAAGCACTGGTTCTGTTAAATTCCATGGGTGCAAAAACTTATGGGTTACTGCGAAATCTAATAACCCCAGAGAAGCCGGTAAACAAGAATTTTGAAAGCATAGTAGAAATCCTACAGGACCACTTAAACTATAGCAGAACGATTTAAGTTCCATAAAAGGAACCAACACAAAGACGAAAGCAATGCTGAGTACCTAACGGAACTGCGCAAGCTATCGAAATACTGCCAGTTTGGAGCGGGACTAGCAGACACGTTAAGGGACAAGTTTGTGTGTGGGCTACAAAGTGAAGGAACCCAGAAACGGCTTCTATCAGAAAAGGACCTTACGCTGGACAAAGCTTTCAGTATGGCAGTATCACACGAAGCAGCCGCAAGGGGCGCTGCAGAGATACAACGGAGACCGCAAGAATATGGCACCAACGAAATGACCTATGGAACAGGGAAGTGCTATCGCTGCGGCAGAACAACACATGACCAGAAAGATTGTTGGTTCAAGGACCGAGTGTGCAGACAGTGTGGGAAAGCAGGACACATAGCAAGAGTCTGCAGGTCTGGGAAGAAAACCAACAGTAAGAAATCTCCACAGGAGAAGTACAAAAAGGTACACCAGGTGATGGACAGTGGTTCAGACGAACAGAAAAGTGACACAGACTCCGGAAGCAAGGAGCTGGGTTGTCTGAAACTGCATAATGTAACCGAAATGGAGGATCACCAGACTATCTGGGTTACATTCAAGATAGACGGAGTCCAAGTGGAAATGGAATTGGACACAGGGTCAGCTCTAACAGTCATAAATCAAAGAGACTACAAGCGGCTATTTTCACACATACCCTTGAAAGCTACAGAGATTGTCTTGAAGACGTATACGGGGCAAAAAGTCTACCCCAAAGGAAAAATAAGGGTGAAAGTGACATATAAAGGCCAGGAAATACCTAAAATTGATATATATGTATTGCCAAATGGAGGACCACCACTGCTAGGACGTGAATGGATCCGGAAGATACATTTAGATTGGCATTCCATACAGGCACTGAAGGTGGAGGCCAAAAAGGATGACGACGTCACACCTGGACGACTGTCAAAAATGCTAACTGACGCAAAAGAAGTGTTCCAGGAGGGACTAGGAACACTAAAAGGCATAACAGCAACAATTAAAATAGAGGATAATGCAAGCCCAAAGTTTCTGAAGGCCAGACCAGTGCCTTATGCGATCAGACCAGCGGTTGAAGCAGAGCTGGAAGGGTTGGAACGTTCAGGAGTACTGCCCAAAGTGGACTGGAGCGAGTGGGCTACACCCATCGTTCCTGTAATGAAGAGGTCGTTGAGTAATACGCCTGGGGAACCAAAGAAGGTCCGCATCTGTGGGGATTTTAAGGTGACAGTGAACCCAGTCCTTCACACGGTGCAATATCCGCTTCCACGAATTGAGGATATTTTCGCCTCGCTATCTGGTGGTAAACGCTTCACCAAAATTGATCTAGCCCAGGGCGTACTTGCAAATGGAGGTAGAAGAAGCTTCGAAACATTACCTTATGATCAACACCCATAAAGGTCTCTATCAATACAACCGGCTGGTGTTTGGAGTAGCCTCGGCTCCGGCTATCTGGCAAAGGGCGATGGATCAGGTCCTGCAAGGGATTCCAGGGACCCAGTGTTATTTGGACGACATCTTGGTCACGGGCAAAAATGACGGTGATCACCTCGCTAACTTGGAGAAGGTGCTTGCCAGATTAAAGGAATATGGGCTACGAGCTAATCGCCAGAAGTGCGAGTTTTTCCAGAAACAGATCTCGTATTGCGGCCACATCATCGATGAAGAGGGGTTACATAAGTCCCCTGACAAGATAGAGGCAGTAATCAAGGCTCCAGCACCGGAAAATGTGTCACAACTGAGGTCGTTCCTCGGGCTGGTAAACTATTACCACAAGTTCTTACCAAATTTGTCTACGGTATTACACCCGCTGAACACCCTACTGCAAACGGGTACCATGGAAGTGGGATGACGAACGTAGATGAGCTTTCCAGAAGTGTAAAGAATTGATCACATCAAAAGAGGTGTTGGCCCATTTCAACCCAGCACTACCAATTCGTTTGGCATGTGATGCATCACCCTACGGCATTGGAGCGGTGCTGTCGCACAAATTCCCAGACGGGTTGGAGAGGCCAGTAGCCTTTGCGTCTCGGTCACTAACCTCAGCCGAGCGCAACCGCCCAGATTGACAGGGAGACCCTAAGCCTAGTATGGGGAGTAAAAAAATTCAACCACTATCTGCATGAACAGAAGTTCACCTTGCTGACTGACCACCAACCACTTGTCTCCATCTTTAATCCTAAGAAGGGTGTGCCAGTAATGACTGCACAGCGGTTACAAAGATGGTCCCTGTTTCTAGGGGCGAATCAATATGAAATAGAATATAAAGGCACGAGACAGCATGGGAACGCTGATGGGCTATCGCGCCTGCCACTGCCTACTGTGGAGGAAGCACCAGCAGTGGACCCTATCGAGATATTTTATTCGTCGATAATTGAACCATTGCCAGTAACAAACGCGGATATAGATAAGGAGACCCGCAATGATCCAACGCTGTCACGGGTATATGAATTGACGGTGAGGGGATGGCCAACACATGGCGACTCACTGTTGCCAGCATTCTCATCCAGAAGAGAACAGCTGTCAGTATGCCAGGGGACAGTGATGTGTGGATCCAGAGTGGTGATTCCACCCAAGTTAAGGGAGAGAGTGCTAAATGAGCTACATGAAGGTCATCTGGGGGGAGTGAAAATGAAAAGCTTAGCTAGGGCTTATGTGTGGTGGCCTTGAATCGATCAACAAATCGAAGACCTAACTAAGAGCTGCTTAGGATGCCAGAAGGTCCAAAATGCACCACCACATGCCCCTCTACACCCATGGGAGTGGCCCTCCTCTCCATGGCAATGGGTGCACATTGATTTCGCTGGTCCATTCATGGACTCAATGTTCTTAATAGCAGTGGATGCTCATTCAAAGTGGCCTGAGGTGATAAAGATGTCTTCAACCACTACAGAGAAAACGATTGCAGTCCTACGGACCATATTTCCAGAAACGGTTTGCCAGAGCAGATCTGCTCTGATAATGGACCACAGTTTATGCCCGACGAGTTCCAAAAATTCATGAAAAGGAATGGGGTAAGGCATTACACATCCACCCCGTATCATCCAGCCACCAATGGATTGGCTGAGAGGTTCGTACAAACCTTTAAGAAGGCGATAAAGGCCATGTGTGACGAGGAAATTCCACTACAGCATAAGATGGACAATTTCTTATTAGCCTACCGAAATGCGACACATGCAGTTACCAACCAGACCCCGGCCATGATGTTCTTTAACCGAAGGTTGAGATCTCGTCTGGACTTGCTCAGACCAAATGTGCGAAGAAATGTTGAGGACAAACAATTCCAGCACATCAACGAGAAGCCGACAAGGAGCTTCAATGTAGGGCAACCAGTCTTGGCCCGGGACTATCGAACAGAGAAGTGGCAACCCGGAACGATATGTACAAGGCAGGGGCCATTAATGTACACAGTGGATGTCGGGGAGAACATTGTGAGACGCCACGTCGATCAGATCTTAGCATCACAGGAATGCGTCAACCCCATGTCTCGAGTACCTGGGGATGAACCCGACATACCGGTAGTATCTACTTCAGACCCAGTAGCAGTGGAACCCGATGAACTACCCGATGAAAGGGGATCAGAATTGCCTCTGCACCAAGAACAAGACCCTCCGGAAAGGCGCTATCCCGAAAGGGTCAGGAAGCCGCCCCAAAGACTGAATCTATAAATGGACTTTTGTTATTGAATGTACATGTAAAAATGTAATTGTTATTTGAATATTAAGGGTATTATTAATCTAAAAAGGGAGGAATTGTAGTGTATGTGCTTTAAGTCAGAACTACTTTTTACAGCTCCTGTATACTGTAGTACCGGCAGTGACCACACCGGTATATAAGCTGTGCGCATGCCTCTGTACCCCAATCTAGAGATTACCCTCCTCCAGTAAAGACCTGTTATTTGTTTATGTACAGCATCCGTGTAATTATTTATCCACTGAACCACGGATCTAACACCACCTATTATAGTACCTGCAAATTTGGACACCACTCCTTCCAGCTCTATATCCAAATCATTGATATAGCCAGTGAGGAGAAGCAGTTTGAGCAGAATCCTGATGCCCACTATCTGCCCCTCCCTTCTAACCAGTTTTTAATTGAATTTGCTACCCTTCTCCTAATTGCATAATCGTTAATCTTAAATAGTCTCCTTTTGGGGTAACATGTCAGAGTTTCCAGAAGTCCATGTACACTGCATCCACTTTATTTTGCTCATCCATCATATCTGTCACCTCCTCAAAGGATGATTGATACCAAATTCAGTTTTTGACTTGTACACATGTTTCAATGATGTAGGTCTAAAATTTAAAAATAGCAGCAGAAGGATATAGCCTATACTTGGTTAGGCTAGCCCTCATTTTGACCAGCTGATAATATACAACTTCTCTACTTGATGCAAGTAGAAGTGATGGTGACTGATTTATGACCATAAGTTCTTGATCATTTGTATATTACACAATGCTACTATAAATTGTTAATTAACCTTTGAGCATAACGTGAGCCCTTGTTGGTGAGTTGCATTTCTGCAATGAGACACTTCAAATTGCTGATGATGTTGCATTGATTCTTTTAACCAGAGTGCATGTTACAGCTGGAAAGGAACTATTTTATTGGGATCAGCACACTTTGTGCTGTTGCTGCAGAGAAGAAGCCCTGGGCAAAACTCCAGGGATGTTGATGACATTCAGCAACTGAGATTAAGTGCTTAAATTTGGCAACTATACTGGCAGGGTTGCAGTTTTATTTGAACAGCAACTGGTGACAGTCAATGATATCATTAATACAGAGATGCACTGATTGAACAGTTTGTTGGCCAGCATGGAGTTTTATTATTGATTTATAGAATTTGGAAAATACGAGGTTGAAACATAACACTAGTAATGCCAAGAATAGTGTGTTTATTGTTGCCTCTTTACTTCAGTAAAAGGCAGAGTAGCATGCTGGACAGTTAGATGGATTGTAGTCATGTTGAGGCTTTGGTGCTGCATTGAGGTAGTCCGTACCTTTCATATCCAGAATCTGGGTTTGAACTAGCCCCTAATTACATTGTGGTCACTTAACCAGATGTTTATCCTGCTGTTAGACCACCTACTTGCTTTTCTTCATTACTCAGAATCAGGTCAAGTATTGCCCCCTTATTGTTGGATTAAAGGAAGAAATGACAGAGCACCTCATCAGGTCTTCAAAGCACCCCAAAGTCCTTCATACCCATAGAATTACTTTTGAAGTGCAATAATTGCTTATATGTGGCACACACTAACGTTGCACAAACAGTAAATGTGTTTTTGGTAGTGTTCGAGAAACAAATAATGGTGAAGATATCGGCATAGCTCACTTCTCCTCTTCGAATAGTGCTATGGTAACTCAGACAGATTGAGCTTTAAGTTAAATTCTCACCTGATAAACTGCATCTCTGATAATGCAGCACACCCTTAGTACAGCACTGAAGTGTCAGCCTAGATTATGTGCTCAAGTCCTAGAGTGGGACTTGAAGCTACAACCTTCTGAATCGTAGACAAGAGTGCTACCAAATAAACCAAGCCTGGCACTTGAAGCAACATATTGACTTATAATATCCTGCAAAGTAACTTCCCCCTTTCTCACCGCAAACATTTCCTTATCCCAGTCTATCTTTGGATAGCTAAAATCTCCTACAATTATAATAATTATTAATAAATTCCTCTTTATTATCTGAAAATGTCATCCTCTATTTCCTTTCCACTGTTTAGTCTATAACATATTCCCAGTAATGTGCCCAATCCCTTCAGCTGAATCCAAAGGGATTCCATTATAAGCATTTCTCTATTGAACTCCTGACATTCTAGTCCTATGATATTGTCTCTAATATCACTACCCCTGCTCTTTCATCCCTATATTTCCTGAAAGTTTTATACCTAGTACATTTAACTCTCAATCCTGACCCAGCTGCAACCATATTTGTTTTTGGTATTTTAGTCAACTTCTCCGGTTTTCCAGTTTTGTTTCTTGTACTCTGTACATTAATTTACGTACATTTTTACTTTGAATTTCCTTGGTTTGAAAGTTTCCCTTTTTTTGCACCTCCTCCACATCCTGGATTCTTCTTCTGTACTATCCTGTTAGGTTTAACGTCTTTCTAACTTCCTACCTCCTTAATAGCTATGTACCAAAATCTTTCTTGCCCTTCCAAATTGCTACTCTATTCTCTTTCTCCCTCCCCCCACTCCACGCCGTCATTGTAGTTTTAAATCTTTCGCACAGCTTTAGTTAACCTACCTCCAAGAATATTGCTCCTATCTCTAAGTGTAGATTGTCCCATCACTTTAGTTCATGCCTGCCCTCGAACTGATCGCTGTGCCCCTCCACCTTGCATTTACCTCCTGAATCTGGCTGGTCTGTACTGGCTAGCGCATGGCTCTGCTAGTAATCCTGAAATTGCTACCTTTTTGAGGTCCTGCATAACTCATGCAGGACATGAATCCAATTCTTTTCTATGTTATTGCTTCTGTCTAAAGCCACGACTTTTGACTAATTTCTCCCCCTTGCCAGAAGCTTCTGCGCTCACTCCATTATGTTCCTTACTCTGGCTCCATTCAGGACTTGTATTCACTGTTACAGAATTAATTCAAGTCATCATCCAGGGAGCAAGGGGGGCGGGGAGGATCTTTTTTGAGAATCTTGCTTCCTGTAACTTATTGTGAATAACGTGACCTGCCTGCTCTTGGACCCTCACCTGCAATGTCTCCTGAGTTCTGTTTTGCGATTTACAACAGTATCTCATTGTTGCTCTCCACTGATTAAAAACTTATGCAGTCTTTCTATTCGGGAATCAACTTTTCATTTGGTTCATAGCCATGGCATAGTTGCTTTCTAATGTCATTTCCTCAAGAAATTAAATCAGTTTGGCCTCTATTTCTCTAATTTGTCAATTTTACCAACTTTGTTATCTTGCAGCAAGATGTGAGTTTGAAGCCTGTTGATAAATCCCAAGAAGTGATGGAAAGTGATCCTCAAGCAAAAGATCGCTTCCTTCACACCCTACTTCATACCACAAGTGAGAATTCTAAATTGGCCTGTAGTCTAGAACTAAGGATCATTCGCACTTCAGATCATGGCGATTCCTTTGTTGTCCTGCTTTGATTTTCAAAGTTCCCTGGATTTTCTCGATATTGCTATTTTGCGTTTCTTGCCATCCCAAATTAATTAACAAAACATGTTTTTTAATATTCTGAACCATGTAGTTGGTAGTGGAATAGCTATTGCTGATCATGTAATTAATTCTAAATATTTAACCTCGCCCAATATTGCACACCTTGCTAGAGCACCAGATAGTTCACCGGATAGCATCCCTGGACGGGTACTCAAGGAATGTGCTGATCAGCTGGCTGATGTCTTCACCGCCATCTTCAATCTGTCATTGGCCCAGGCAGTAGTCCCTACATGCTTCAAGACCGCTACCATTATTCCTGTGCCAAAGCAAACGGCTGTGACGTGCCTGAACGACTATCGACCTGTCGCACTCACACCCATCATAATGAAGTGTTTCGAGAGACTGGTCCTGGCTCACATCAAAGCCAGTGTTCCCGCCTCTCTTGACCAACACCAGTTTGCCTATCGTGCAAACAGATCAACGGAGGATGCAATCACAACTGCTCTACACTCTGCACTGAATCACTTAGATGGTAAAGAGACCTACATCAGAATGCTGTTCATAGACTACAGCTCAGCATTCAACACTCTCGTCCCCAACAAGCTGGCCACCAAACTCCAAACTCTTGGCCTGAACACTTCCCTCTGCAACTGGACCCTGGACTTCCTAACAAACAGACCCCAGTCTGTCAAATTAGGTAACCACACCTCCCCCCCCCCCCCCCCCCCCGACCCTGAACATGGGGGCCCCACAAGGATGTGTGCTGAGCCCCCTCCTCTACTCCCTCTTCACCCACGACTGTGTGGCTGTTCATGGTTCCAACACCATCATCAAGTTTGTGGATGATACCACGGTAGTAGGCCAGATCACCAACAACGATGAGTCAGCCTACAGGGAGGAGGTCCAGCATCTCGTGAAGTGGTGCGCCGATAACAACCTGGCCCTTAACATCAAGAAAACCAAAGAAATCATTGTGGACTTCAGGAAGTCTAAAGGCGGAAGTCACACCCCCATCCACATCAGTGGGGCTGTGGTGGAAAGGGTGGACAGCTTTAAGCTCCTCGGAGTCCACATCACGGAAGACCTCTCCTGGTCCCTCAACACCACCTCTCTGGTGAAGAAGGCCCAGCAGCGCCTATATTTCCTAAGGAGGCTGAAGGGATGTAACCTGTCACCCCTGATCCTCTCTAACTTCTACCGCTGCACAATAGAGAGCATCCTGACGAACTGTATCACAGTATGGTATGGCAGCTGTAGCTACTATGACCGGAAAGCCCTGCAGCGGGTAGTCAAAACTGCCCAACGCATTACCGGCACCCGGCTACCGACCATAGAGCACATATACCAGAAACGCTGTCTACGGAGGTCACGGACCATCATCAAAGACCCTACCCACCCCAGCCACAGTCTGTTCGCCCTCCTGCCATCTGGGAGACGCTACAGATGCATTCGCACCCGAACGACCAGATTTAGGAACAGCTTCTTTCCCAGGGCTGTCATCCTACTGAACTCCACAAATAAACTCTAAAGCCTGCACATCTGCCAATGCACTTTATTATGGTTATGTTTATGTTAATGTATTACAAGACAAATGAATGTTGAATGTTTAAATGTCTTAATCTAAATGTACACTCTCGGGAGCCGCAAGCCTACATTTCGTTGTACTGCACTTGTGCACTAACAATGACAATAAAGTTGATTATTATTATTATTATTATTAATAAGGAAGGCCAGTCAAACTATCTTCGCTCATTCACCCTCAAAGATCCTGAATTCACCCCAGTTCAAAATCTAATTGCTTCTTAAAAGATACCAGGATTTTTGCTTCTACTACTCTTTCTGAAGGCCTATTCCATACTTGGATCACTTTGTGAAAAAAAATTCCTGACCTCACTCCTAGCCTTTTACTAGTTTGAAGCCTGTCCCTTTCTCCTCCTCTCACTACTTAACATAAAATAATGTTCCATATTTACCTTTTTTATTCCCTTAACTGTCATAATCCCTCTAAAAGATCATCTCTCGGATGCCTCCTTTCCAGGGCACAAGTCCAGGTTTCTCCAATCATTCCTAATAACTCTGACCTTAGACACTAGGGATCAGTCTTGTGGCTCTTTTGTGCATTGCCTACAGTGCCTTAACATATCCCTTGTGTCTTGATGGCCAGAACTGGACACCGTACACAAGCTGTGGTATGACCAGAGCACTATACCGTATGGTCACGACATCCTCTGAATCGTTTTTTGCTACTTTGGCTATGTTCAATTGGCCTTCTGGATTGCTACTCCACATTGGTTTTTTCTTTTCTTTTTTTCTTTCTGTCTCTCTCTTTCTTTCTCTCTCTCTGTGTTTCAACACAATTCATGAAGTACATGTCATTTTTTTCTTCCTCTATGTAGTTTACATTTATTCGTATTAAATTTCATCATTATTAAATATTTTATCCAATTCATTCTGGAACTTCAGAGCTACCTACTTCAATTTCACTGCTCCTCCTAGTTTGGCATCATCTGGAAATTTGACTATTTTGCATTGAGGCTTTGAATCTAGGTCATTTATATAAATTAAAAACAGTAGTGGTTTGAATACTGAGCCCTGGATAACCCACTCAGTACCCCCGCCACCCCCAATAGATGCATGATTCAAGAAGTCATTGCATTTTGGGATAGTGGAAAGAATTTTTGAGACTATTGGACAAGATTACTTGAGAGTCAAAAGTTGCTCTTTGGTGGTCTTGAAGTGATGATTCTACTTGGGTCTTTACATATCCAGTGCTGATGATGGATGACTCCTTCACAGGTTGTTGTGCCATCTTTGGGGAACCTGAACACAATTTACTTGGAACACAGTTACAGGTCAATTGAATCATGAATGGGCTTGAACTTGGGGCAGCACGACTGGTGCTTTTGCTTTTCCAGATTAAATATATGGACAAGCATTGGGTCGTTGGGTGGGCAGTATATCCGTTGTATAATACTAAATAAACAGGAAGAACTAATTCCTGTTCTGTTTTCAGAGATGCGCTTCAGGTAAATCAATGATGCTTGCCAGAATTGAATCATTACTTCTATACAGTATTTTGCAAGCATACAGAATGTAGTGATGAATTTGCTGAACAAGGACACCTCCATGAATGGACCCTTGAGTACCAATGCTATGATCTTTGATAGATAAGTTTTCTAGACATGGATCTGATGGTCACTCTTGGAAAAATAAAAGGCTAGTAAAGGTTTAACATGATACAGGGTAGTTCCCAGAGGACACAAACCTTGAGCTGTGATAAATGGACGCTTGTCCTTGTAACATTTATGCAGGACTGCCTCAGGGAAGTGTGCTTGGGAAACTCTGTTTCTCATGGTTGATGTGTTGCAAAGTGATATTCTCTTTTTCTGCTTAGGTATTGCAGACGGTTTGAAAGAAGTGCATGTGAACAACTCTAACAAAACTTTTTCCAGAGGGCTGAGACTCCGTGACTGGAGAGAACGCAAATGTGATTTTTGGGAGTGAAGCATGTGATGGATTTGAGCAAGAGCAGCTACAGATTAAAGGCAGAAGACATGTGTAACTGGAGAGAAAGAAAGAGGGGATAGAGGGCAGTGCATTCGGAAAGTATGCAAGTAAAAGAAAGTGTTTGTAACTGCAGAGAAAAAGGGAGAGGAGACACCGTTAGAGAGTGTAAATCTGTCTGGAACAAGAGGGAAGAGAAGGAGAAAGCATGACCTGGGTGAGGTATGACTCAATGAAGAGCAAGGCAAAATGTGCATCACTGGGGGGGGGGGGTGGGGGGGTGAAGGAAAGGGGTATGAAGGATAATATGTATTATTGGAGAGCATGAGCATGATAGAGAATGTTGTGATAGATAAGAAATTGCAGAAAAATACTAAGGTTTGGGGTGAGCTGGTGCTCTATGTCTGAGACCCTTTTAGTTAAATTGCAGCATCCCAAGAACGTAACTCTATAGCTCCCCATATTATACTTTTCTACTTGCAGCTCTGCATTTACTTTTTATGTACAATATATAGAAATGATTTAATTAATTTGTGGTGGAAGTAACATTCTTTGCATCACAAATCATCCCCTAGTTTTCAGTTGAATTCTGCCATTTTAGCTGAAGACAGTGCATCCAGTATGAGTTGTAATTTATACACTTCCACAATTACCATTTGTGCTTACCACTCTCTTGCTGTATACAGTCTAATTTTATAATAAACAAATTAAAATCTTCTGATGTAAAACCACAGCAATACATCTTACTTAGCATTTCCTATTATATTTTAGAGTTCCTGGCCCTGTTTATATTTACCCAGTGAAAGGACATTTTGATTTTATTTGGGTGTACACAATTGTATTCTGTCTTCCCAATAACTACAAGCAAAATAAGCTCTGATTAAATTGGCACCGTCAACTAGATGAGTGACATATAAACATGACCTCAATCAGGGCAGAGTGACCTTTTATTCTGCATTTACAAACTGTCAGCTCAGCTTGGTATGTAACTCAGTCAAGAGGTTGTGGGTTTGAGATCCCAATGAGGATTTGAGCTTCTAATTTAAGATGGCACTCCAGTTCAGTACTGAGGGAAGATTGTCTTTCTCCCTCAACCAATATCATCATAACAATGAACTGATCATTCATCTCGTTGCTGGTTGTGGGATGTTGCTGATGCAGAATGGCTGTCATGTTAGCTTACACAATAACAGTCCCTACCTTCCAGAAAGCAGTGTGTGTGAAGCATTTGAGATGTTTCAATTACATAAAGCACTATATAAATGCAAGTGTTTTCTTGCTGTTGGTCAACATTTTTAAATAATGCATATGATTCTTGAATAAATTGTCAGTATATCAAAAATCAAGTTTTGTGTATATTGGCATTTAGTATACACCTGGTTAAACTGGTATAAACCTGGAATATGTTAGGAATGAAATTCTTAGGGTAAACCTTCCCATCAATGGGGTTCCAGTGTAAAACTGGAATTGTTGCTCCTCTGGAGCAGGGTGTGCAGTACTGGTTTTGACTCGAATATTTTGACTTGAATATTCTACTGTTCCTTGATATTGCCTGGAAGTACATATTTGTCTGACACATTCTGGAAATGCTCTGTAATATTAGTGGTTGGATTGAAAAATAGCTAGATACTTGCTTGAGAAGTAGGTTAACATTCAAAGTTACTGATTAATCTGTAGCCTATTCCTCTCTTCTATCAGCAAAGGGATATGAGATTAATTTTAATTTTCTGAAGTTGGACCATATTTAATGCCATGTCACTATTTCAAGTGTTCTGTCTGACTGGGCTGTTTTTCCAAATTCAACTACCAAATCTAATGCTAGCCCAAAATTTCACACTTAACATCAGAAGTGTAGCTAGAACCAGTTATAGAGGAGTTTAATTAATGATATCAATCTTCGTGCTCCAGTGGGAGCAGTTGTTAAACACCAATCAATTGTCAATGCGTTTTCAGCAGATAGAAATGTATAACCTAGGGTACTCATTTAAAGAAACTACAGCTTGCATAACTCTAGAGAGACAATTGCGCAGTTTATGATTCTCCATCATGTGTACTTATTTGGAGAGGGGGAATTTGTCTAATTACTGATGGTGATCATTGTGATGTTTTAGCTGTAGATATTTGAGTCTGAATAGTGTGCTTGCATTAGAGGAAGTTTTTTAAGCTCCAGCTGTTTGATTCATTTGCTCTAATTTACCTGCCCCTGCCTACCACCACTGCAGCCAAACAAAATCTGGTATTAATAATCTGAAGTGCAGCTATTAGAGTGAAAATAGCATAATTTCTTGAAGAATTTGAGGGGAAAGAAAGAAGAATGGTCATGAGTATAAATATTTTAGGGTACTGCAGAATTCATAATTTTAGCCCATACCTGCTGAATAAACTGATGTCCAGTTTAGCTGCATGGTAAGTATCCTTCAGCACGCTGAATAAACTGGAATTACATATAGAGAGCATGTAGAGAGAGACGTCTTAAAGATTAAACCTCTTTTCTTTTTGCAGGTGTAGATCCTTCTTTTCACATTGAGTCCAGGCTCCCAGGTCCTCTCCAGCCATCACCTTTTGCCTCCTCTGTCGCTTTTGTGGCTGCATCCAGACAGCCCAAATCCCGAGCCTCCAATTCCAGGGATGAACGCTATCGATCGGGTAAGTCATACTTCTGCTTGGCGGACGTGAGGAAAGATTGTCAATGAAATAGAAATGGGTCTTTTACCATCAAAAACTGTGTTTTCTTAAAGGGGTTTTATTTGATCCAGGAATTGCTTGCATTGAAGAAAAAATCTTCCATTCTCAATCCTGCAGCATGTCCATTAAGCTCCAGTTAGAAGTTGTCACTTCCTACAACACTCTCTCCTTGGGCCATATACACGGGATAGTCTGATGCGTTCAGTTCTGCATTAACCAACTAGGTGGATCTTGCCCATTACATGCTACACATTCACTTGCACTGGAATTGAAAAGATGGTCTTCAGTACTCCCCATTGCATTTCCGTCTCCACCCATAAAAGGGAAAAATAGTCCACTAAACTTTCTGCTATCCATCTTCCTCTGTAGGGAAAAAAGATAATCTGAATACGTCCCTTCTATATAGAGGGTTGACCATGTACCTTTTTCATCTTCTGCCCACAATAGTAAAAGGACAGAAAGAACTTGAATTTATATAGCACCTTTCACAACCATAGGATGTCCCAAAGCGCTTCACAGCCTATGAAGTACTTTTGAAGTGTAGTCACTATTGTAATGTAGGAAATGTGGGTGCCAACTTAGGCAAAGCAAAGTAATCAAACCATAGCATCCACCTGATTTGCGTATTTTGTTTGGTTCTGTTGGGCCTACAGTCTATGCCTAGAGACCATGCTCCACGAATATTTGTGCCACAACTGTAGGCCAGTTTAGTCTGGCACCCCTGCACTGGCTGCCTTGACCCCCTTCACAACCAGTACTTCTGAAGTACTGATTCAGAGTCGACTTTGTCAGTTCCTGCAAACAAGTCTGAGATAAATTGACACTATCTAGTACTTTTCGGCAGGTTAGTATGGCATTCTTCAGGCTGCTTGTATGTGGCCCATCGTCAGTTCCTCCCTCCCCCCTCGCCCCCCGTCTCCCCTCCTGAGCCATTGACTTGACTAGTCAACAACAACAACTTGCAATAATCTAGCGCCTTTAACAGTAAAACATCCCAAGGCGATTCACAGGAGCGTTATCAGTCAAAATTTGACACCGATCCACATAAGGAGGTATTCGGACAGCTGAACAAAAGCTTGGTCAAAGAGGTAGGTTTTAAGGAGCGTCTTAAAGGAGGAGAGAAAGGTGGAGAGGCGGAGTGGATTTGTTAGTGTCAGCCATGGATCAGTTGGTAGCACTCGCATCTGAGTCAGAAGGTTGTCGGTTCAAGTCTCACTCCAGAAACTTGAGCATAAAAATCTAAGCTGATACTCCAGTATTGAGGGGGTGCCGCACTGTCAGAGGTGCCGTCTTTCGGATGAGACATTAAACCGAGGCCCCATCTGCTCTCTCAGATGGAGATCCCCTGGCATTAATTTGAAGAAGAGCAGGGGCGATATGTCCTAGCCAATATTTATTCCTCAACCAACATCACTAAAAGATTATCTAGTCATTATTCCATTGCTGTTTGTGGGAGCTGCTGTGCGCAAATTGGCTGCCATGTTTCCTACATTACAACGGTGACTACACTTGGGGGGAAAAAAGTACTTCATTGGCTGCAAAGCGCTTTGGGACGCCCTGAGGTCGTGAAAGGCGATATCGAAATGCAAGTCTGTTTGTCTTTCTTTGATTTATCTTTTATTCTCTCCCTCTTCCACGGTTTTTATCTTCAGCGTACCTTCTAGGTGGGTAGGCTGCAAACAAGGCTCAAGCCGGATCTACCCTTTACGGTGGTGGGGGGTACCTGCACTCATCATAGGCAAGTTCCATCGCTGGACGTGAACCCAGTATTTAGACCAGGTGTTCCGGTTGCCAGAGCTATTTGGAGTAGAGCCGTAACCCAGCCCTTTTGCTTCAGAGGCGGGAATATTACCACTGAGCCAGTGGTCACTCCGTCTGGATGTGAGTACACCGCTGGATGTCAACCCCATATTTAGAGACTATATTCTAGTCTCCACTCGCTGGGCTACCTGGAGGGGGGCTCAACTCTACCTTCTGACTCAGAGGTGGGAATGCTACAACTAAGCCAAAGGCTCACTCCCCACCAGATAGTAGCAGGGGTTTATCGAAGAGATTGACTTGGAGGAAGAGAAGTTGACTCCATTCTGTTTTCTTCCTTCGTGGGGCCTACCACTTTCAATTTAGCTCAGACCTTAGCATGCCTGTCCTGGGTACCTCTTCCCCAGTGGAGTCATTGTATGATCTTTGAGGTCATAAAATGTTGAACAAGTGTGATATTGGGATATTGTTGGGGTTGATGCTCATGCAGGTTAGCTGCCCTTACATCTACTGGACTTGACCTATTTTTCACACAAGTGGACTGCTCAGTTTTTGTCTGAAGTTAGGACAACTTGTGGTTTTGTCAGGGAAACTTTCTTAGCATTGCTGGAGGACTCCTGCTACACCAGTAGTAAATGCATTCTATGTAGGAGTCCATTCTGTTACCAGTATATATTGCTCCGCTGAAATGCTTTGCCACCAGCAGAGCTCTGGATTATCCCAGGTAACAGCCTTAAAAGCACCTCAAATCCCCTTGTGTCCAGCAATCCCATCTGAAGGTTTAAGTAGAGTCAGCTGCCCTTTCATAGCTCTTATTGGGGTCTTGCGGCTTAATTCAGGATGCAGGACATCCTAGCCTTCCATTCCAATGTAGCTGCCCAGCAGTTACTTTTCATTTTCACATCGTTATTCAGCCATATTGCAGAAAGTTCCTGAGGTTCAATTTCCATGGGAAAAGTTACCCATACAGGGAGTTCCTCTTCGCCTTTCCTCAGCCTCCAAAGTGTTCTTTAAATGGCTTACTGCAATTGTAGCCCATCTTTAGCATTGACACTTCTGTATCTTATTTGTATTTAGCTTACTAGTTTATCAGAGTTCCTCAAGGGAGTACTTGGGCATCAATTCAGCAAGTTCCATCTACTTTCCAAGTTCTTGGGTTTCTCATCAATTACAAAAATTGTCAGTGGGATCTAGCACAGCAGTCTTCGTACCATAAGACCGTCTTATTCTCCTGCAAGGAAGGTACCAGCTTTAAAGGAAGGAAACCTGATACCGGTAAAACATACATTTTGTGTCCTTGTTCTGTAACCACTTTCATGGCCACTTATATGAGAATTACCTGAAAATTAGAGCTCGGCTGTTCAGGGGTGATGTCAGGAAGCATCTTCTCAAAAACAGCAGTGGAAATCTGGAACTCTCTCCCCCAAAAAGCTGTTACGGGTAGGTCAATTGAAAATTTCAAATCTGAGATTGATAGATTTTTGTTAGGCGAGGATATTAAGGCTTATGGAACCAAGGCGGGTAGATGGAGTTGAGATACAGATCAGCCACGATCTAAATGAATGGTGGCACAGGCTCAAGGGGTTGAATGTCCTACTCCTGTTCCTATGAATGTTCATAACTCCATTCAGTGGTTCTGCAACAGGCCTCCATTGTTCCAGCTAGTGGAGATGAGTGGTCATCGCACAGAATCTGAAGTGATGGTCCCAAGATCAGAACAATCTTTGCCACCTCTTCCCTTGCTACAGACTAAGTTGTATTGAGGGATTCAGACAGAGGGCCAACGACAAATAGGTGGTACATAAACAGACATGAATGAACATTATGGTTAGACTTGGGCTCTCATTCATAGCTTGAGGATGGGCTATCAGTACTAATGTGGATTCCAAGCGCTTGTATATCTCCTTCAGAAGATTAAATAAATCTAAGCGCCTGTGGCAGTGAGGAAGTTGACTCCATTGAAATTGTTTTGTATTCTTGACAGGGACCCCTAACTAATGTTACGGTTTATATTCAATAATGGCAGGTTATATTCCATCAATGACATTCCATTGTCATAATTCTGGAAACATCACATTCCATTGAGCATTTTATTACCTCTGCTAATATTATGACATGCTCATAAATTTTACAATAACTGTGTAAAGGTGCCCCAGTTCATTTATATGCTTAAATTGGCACTACAATTGCATTCGGGAGAAAGGGGGCATTTTACATTAGATTTTACCATTTTAGTTGTCACCTGGAATAGGCAGGTACTGCCATTGATGAGGGAGGGTAGCTTTTTGTATTGCTTGTGATTTACAGCTCTCTGTACAAAGAAAACTAGTCATTAAATAAATGAGAGAGTAGTTAAAGCTCCCATTGCTTTTAGTAAAAATGAGGTAGGCCTTTAGGCCTTCAACCCTTCACTGCGACCTATAAAAACCTTTGGCTCTTATTTCTGTCATTTTTCTTTGCTTTGAAGGGTTTGACAATGGTGAATGAAGAAATACTTGTATTACTCACCAAGCTTTCTCATGTTCTAATTAACCCGGAGAGTGGGGTTAGGTTTCTCAACTTTAGGTTTGCTTTTCAGAGAGGAAGTTGTTGCCATCAAGATCCTATTTTTTTCTTCCCCCTCTCCCGGCAACCCACTTCATTTCTTTTATCCCTCCTCTTGAAAGTGATGCTAAGCTATTGTTCGTGTCTGAGTTTCAGTAGTCACTTTGGCTGGTATTTATCTTGGGAAGGGGGAGAAATCGCAGCTAAAAAGTATCCTGTCCCTCATGACTCCTTACTTTTCACCTTCCAGCAGTCATCATTGGATAACGGGCCAGAATTTGCTGGAAGAATAATGGAGACTTTAATGGCGCTCGCCATTATTAATGTGTAAATAGTCCAGCACTTTATGGTGAGGAAGAGTTACCCCATGAATTGTGAATCGCACAAATTGCTAGACAATTTGCGCTGCTCTGCCGTTGGCCTCGCAAAAACAGCAGTTCACCGTTAACCTCCCCCTGAGTTTCAAGAAATTGCTGCATTTGGGTGCATTAAATATCAATTAAACTCGCTGCTGAAAGCTAGGGCTTGTACTTAACAGCGTAAGTACCTTTTTAGTGACTAGATTTATGTTCCTGCAATGCCACTCAACCTTTCTGGCCCAGAAAGGGAACAATTAATTGAAGTCTCATTCCTACAGGTAGTAAATTGTTAGAGATTTTTAAAACATTTAAATTTAAATTCATTCTTTTTTTCATTCTGTTTCTTTTTTCTCTCTCAATCCGGTCTTTCTTTGCCTCTTTATTTCTCTTTCTGTACCTGATTTGGCTCTAATTCATCCTATTTCCTTCTCCGTCGTTCCTCTGTTTCTTTCTCAATCCTTAAATCTCAATGATTAAGAAGATAGACCATTGTTCACCAAGGTCCCAGATGCCCTGTTGCCCTCGCTGCGCCTTTATCAGCTCGCTCTTCCAGCAATTTGCTAATAAAACTTTTTTCGAGCTGAAGGGTGGGGGAAAAAGTCTAACTAACTGGGCACATGGCAAGATGCACCACTCCAGCAAATTCTGGGCTATTTATTCAGGAATCAATCCTTAGTCTTAGTCTTACTCTTTGTTGCTCCTCCCTATCCTGGGGACACTAGGGCTAATCATTATTGTGCTCCTACTGCTGTCTCAGCTGAGGTCAGCTAGTTCAGTACAAACCAGGTATAGAATTTGACAGTTCCCTGGTTACTGCTCATACCACCTGGTTCATTACTATTGAGCTATTGCTGAGGGAGTGAGGATCTCAAATTCCCATGGTGGCTATTCATAGTTTTTATTCCAAAATTAACAAGGAATTAATGGAGAAACTTGTGCACCCACCCTTCTCCGAAACAAATGGTCCAATTTGATGAGATCTTTTTCAGTTTCTTCAGATAAGTTAGGGACCACTTAGCCTGTGATCCAGCAAGTGTTCTGTACCTGTTAGGGGTTCTTACTAGTTATGAGAAGTATTAATTGGAGTGATAACTGGACTTAATGTTCGTAGGTGCCTGCTTTTGGGCAACACTGGGGGTTGTATCCTTCGTAAAAGACTGCTTTTCTCATGCTACAGTTTGGTATTCCTTTTGCAGGAACTATTTGCATATTTATGATATCACTGCACCAGCTACGTTCAAAGGAATTGATGTGCAATTCTCTATGAAATCTCTGCAGTTAAATATCCTCACACGGTGGTCTCAGCCATTTTCCGTTATCTCAGTTATTGCGAATAGATCAGATTTCAAGTCTCTGTTGTGATGACCTAAGACAAAACATTGAGTTCACGCTACAACCTTCAACATTTCCTTTGATTGCTTTTCCCCTGGTATGTTGCAAGGCCTCACAAGCAAGGTGTCTGTACCTAATCCAGTGGTTTTCAGAATAGTGCAATTATCCCTATTCAACTTTTAAACGCAGATTCAAAGCAAATGGGTCTTTCTCTGGATGGGCAACACCATGTTCTCCTAAATGAGTATGGGGGAGTTGATCTTCATCTTGTGTGCTGGAATATTCTTTTGATTGGTAATTAGTATTGGAACCGTAGACATATTCTCAGCTGAGCACACAGTCGCTTTAGGCAATTGAAGAATGGATGCTTGGTATGGAGGTGACCTTTTGAGACTTGAGTTACCCAAAGGTAGGTTTACTGATCAAGTATCAGCTTCTGTTGTCAAATTTGAGCTCCTGCTATTTCCATTTCATATGATTCCCAGAGTAATGCAGAAAATAAAGATGAAGAGCACAGCGGTGATTCCGATAACCTCATTGGTCTTGGAAATTATGGTTCTTGGTTGTGCTAACGTTGACCAGTGCCACAGTGATCTCTCTATCTTCAAAGGGGATATACAGTCTTAGTTATCAGCCCAAAATATTCATCTGGACCTGGAACGCTACTCCTTGGCTTGGCTATTGAGGGATCAGCTTCTTGCTTATGTTTGAGAATATTTTCAACGGTTGCTGATTTTTAATCTTTATAATCAAGTTCTATTTCAGTTCACGGTACAGCTATTACAAATTTCCATACATCTTCCAGAAAGGTTCCTTTGGAGAACATCTTGTATCTTGATTCATGAAAGGAGCTTGAATTGACCATTTGGTTTATGAGAAATCCTTGGGATAACTGCCTCTCAATTTTCCTCCCTCCCCCTCCCAACCTGGTCTCCAGTGACTCCATACAGTGGTGTGGTTGAAATCTAAAACTCAGTGGATGGGGGATAAGTTTACATCCCACCATTCCACAGCACCATGCATTGGCCCCAGCACTCTACTGCACAAGACTGCCTTTAAGGTGCTCATTTAAATTACAGTGGTTGTCTATTACACTTTTGATCATATTGTTTGCTGATCTTCCTGTCTCCACAGATTTGCACACAGAAGCAGTCCAAGCAGCACTGGCCAAATACAAAGAGAGAAAAATGCCGATGCCTTCGAAGAGGCGCTCTGTGCTTGTACATTCATCACTAGATGCATACACTCCTCCAGGTACACAAATCTCCTCATAGCAAACCTATTCTTGCTATAATCTACATGCTAATTCTACTGTTGGTTCTATTTGTCGAACTATAAACTTGGACATGCTGTCCTACTTTGGCTGAGACACAGCAAAGAGAGCTCTGCTTGAGATAATGGACTTCAAATAGAGATAATATTTTGTCGTTTTAAAGAAATTCTTCTCTTCTCTCCCTCCTCCACAAAACAATGTGTTTGTATCCAGTGATGGGCAATGAAGACAGTTTATGTAGAAATCCACGCAAAACTAATTGTGGCAGGAGGGGTTCGTTGTTTAAGGGAGGGGAAATTTCTTGGAGATTACCATGATTAGCTAAAGAAATTTAGACTGGAACTGATGAGTGGGGGTGAAAGACATGAAGATTCCGAGGTTTTTTTAAAAATCTTCATTTAACACAGCACATTTGCATAGTGAATTGCATTGGCAGAGGCCTGCCCACTGTCTTACCCAATTAATGTGTAGTGTGTGAACGCCTACAGAGGAAGAACAATCTTTTAAAATGGCACTGTTAAATTAAATAAACTATTCACTTGGGAACAGAAAATTAGACTCCAATGTATTTTTTCCTTTCCTTGTTCCTTGTTTCTCCAAGCAATGCATCAATTTCAAGTTAGAGAACAGAGAGGTCTGCTGCCAGTGATGCTTGTGAACTGGCTACTTAGTGCTATATCTGATTGACAAAGTGACTGTCCCTCAGTTTCCCCCTCTTGCCCAGGGAAAGGATAATTGAAATTGACTTAGTGTTGGCGTGAGCTTACATCCAAATGATGAGGTGGCACCATGGACCAAATTCAGCCATCCATCTCTACTTGAGCAGATGCTCCAGTTTTCTTGCATTCGAGACTATTCTGCTATCGTTGGATCATATCAGCCACAAAGTTTTGGGAAACTACTAAATTGGGAACTTAAGTCCTACATCAGAGGCCTGGGCAAAGTGAGTAATTACTATACTGGAGCTCAAGTTTTCATCTGGGAAAAGACGAAACAAAATCTGTTTGCATCTATTGAGGTAGTTTGTGCGGGGCTTATGCAGGACTAATGGCTCCTGAAGAAGCCTCCCTGTATGAGAAAGGAGGGATTTCGGGAAGCAGTCTGAAATATGCTATATTGTCATGAACAATGCGAAATCTAAGGATCTGATGAAAGGGTAATGCTATATTGTAGCTGCCATTCACAAATATTGGGTATCTAGTGAAGTATTGCCCCCTTAAGAGTTTTAATAGTGTTTGAATTAAAAACAAAAGTATGTTAGTTTAACCTGGTATATTGCCTGCATATAAATAATGTGTATACATTCACTGAGTCGTGCATGTGTACTCTGTGGAGTGTGCTTGTACTTTGTGTATGTGTCTGTAAAAGAGCATAGTTATCTTGAAGGAACAACAAAATATTTTTTGAAAGTAACTTGAGAGCTAATTTGGAAACTAGATTTTAACCTCCTCCTGCTGAGTGAATAGGAGCTTCATACATAGGAACAGGAGGAGGCCATTCAGCCACTCGAGCCTGTTCTGCCATTCAATTAGATCATGGCTGATTTATATCCCCATTTGCCCACCCAACAAAAATTTATCATTCACAGACTTGAAAATTCCAATTGGCCTAGACTCAACAGATTTTTGTGGGAGCGCGTTCTAGAATTCCACTATCCTTTGTATGAAGAAATGCTTCCTGATTTCACTCCTAGCTCTATTTTTACGGTTATGCCCCTTGCATTTCCCAATCAGAAGAAATAGTTTCTCTCTACCTACCCTATCAAATCGTTTAATCATTTTAAACATCTTGATTAGATCAACCCTCAATCTTCTAAACTCAAGGGAAGGCAAAGCAAGTTTATCCAGCCGATCCCAATAATTTAACCCTTTCAGCCCTGGTATCATTCTGGTGAATCTATGCTTTTCCCCTGCCAAGGCATATATATCTTTCCTGTGGTATGGTGCCCAAAACTGAAGGCGTACTCCAGATGGGGCCCGATCAAGGCTCTGTATAACTGAAGCATCACTTCCTCACTGTTATATTCCAACTGCCTTGAGATAAAAAACAACACTCCATTTGTCTTTTTGATTACTTTTTGTACCTGTGCACTAACTTTTAGTGATTTGTGTACAAGGACACCCAAATCCCTTTTCTCCTCCAGAGCTCATAGTCTCTCACCATTTAAGAAAATATTCTGATTCATCTTTCTTGGATCCAAAGTGGATGACCTCACACAGTCACCGTGTTGGCATTAAGCCCTCTTGGGCAGATATAGCAGAGCCAGTTGTAGGTTGAAGATCCCTTTACACTGCCCTCACTATGTGCCTTGGCCTAACATCAGAAGAATGCCAGTTACCACAACATTGGTTCTGTTTCCACACCAGCCATTTAAAAAAATGTTCTCCAGAAGTGCCCGACACTGAAAAGACCTTGTTTTTTATTTAATTGCTCTGAGCAATTATTTATACAACTGAGTGGCTTGATCAACCACTTCAGAGGGCATTAAGAGTTAGCCACATAATGCGGGATTAGAGTTACGTGTAGGCTAGATCAGGAAAGGGTGGCAGGCCTGGAGGACATTAGTGAACCATTTGGGTTTTTATGACTATCCGGCAGCTTTCATGGGTCATTTTCTTTGGCACTAACCCACAAATTACAGATTTATTGATTTCATTAAAGTCCCTCTGAATGAGATTACTAATTTTATGCCAAGTGTTCTGATTCATGGGCAATTTTGTGCAATGGGCCTATGCTGAAACTGAGCGAACCAATTTCACGCATGCAACGGACAAAGATTTTCATCACACCAATCTGTGCTGCTATTGAATCCAGGTCCCAGTGGTAGAGGGACAAGACTAGTACCATACTTATCATTTGTGCTAAAGGTTAGGAAATTTGAATTATTATTCTTCCTCCAAAGTTAACAGCTGTATTTGCATAGTGCAGGTGCATTTATGAGACATTTGTGATTGCAATAGCTTAACAGTATGTGTGAGAAATGACATGATTATGTATATTTCAATTATTTTGAAGGTTAAGACTAACCTAATAGTGGGATATGGATTCCTATGCCTCGAGGAATGCAGTAGTAGTTGGTAGATGTAGTTTGTACTACAAGGTTGAATTGCAGCATTTTATATAATTAATTTGATTTTTGAATTATTTGATTCTGCTTGATCGTTTTATCTACGATGAATATTTGCAGGAACTTTCTCTGTCATTTGATCAGTCAGGCAGCCACCTAATGTGTTAGAAGCATGTATGTCACCTATATTGCAAGCATATGTAAAATATGTCAGATGGGAGAGAGAGACCGGCAAACAGGCAGATGTGGAGTTCAGAACCAAGCTTAAGAATGACAGAATTCTCAATGGTGGTTACTGTTGAATTTGGATGGGTGTTCAAGTAACTGACAATTTTTGGGAATGACTGGAAGTCTGGGAATGCCTGGAACTTTGGGAAGAAGTCTCTCTTTTCCTTCCTGCTGTGCAACCTCACGGTCTAAATTTCAGCCTGTAACCAATACTGAAACAAACAAACAGGACAGCATCACATGACCTAACCAGAAGTATCACTCCACAACCAGAATGGTAAGTCCATTTGAAACAAGAAGCTTCAAAAAAATTAAAACATGTCAACTGTTCTAGATATATTATAAGTAGAGTATGTTTCAGGGACTGATGTTTTATGGAAATTAAATCACATATTACTGGCATAATGCGCGTGCTCCAGTGTTGCTGGTGAGATAGATGTGTGGCACCACTTGCTTTATTTTCCATAAGCCACTGATCCTCAGTATATGGACATGTATTGCTAAATAATGCCATATTAGAAAATAAGGGTGAAATGACATTGCGCTTATTTTCTTGTGATAACACCAAGGTTCTGTTGTTGTTGCACAGTTCTCAGGAGGTATAATAAAGTAATTGATTTTGCAGTATGAATTGAACTGAAAAGGAATTAAGTCTTGCAGATACGATTTGGAAATGTTTTGTGTAGTGTTTCTGCCATGCAGTGATTCTATTACAATCATTGTATATTTGTGTAATGTTAAGTCAATGAATATGTCATTGTTAGGAGTGCACAAAATTATTTGATGCAAATGAGAAAATAGTGCTGTTAAGTATTAGTATAAATTAGTGAAGAATTACACAGCTGAATAGAGTTTGACAAAAAAAACCTGTTAAGGAAACCGGGGGAGCAAAACTTTGAATGGACAGAAAATAGGAGAAGAAATAAGACCAAAAGATATTCTTACAAATCTCAAGTTTCCATGTCCCCAGCTCTAATACTTCCAATTTCTAGACATGAGTTAGGATCAATGTGAAGCCATCTCCATGAAATAATTTTCATTTCTCACAGAAGAGACATAATGGAGAACATAAGGCACTGAAGCAGGGGGGAAGTTGCATTCCTTGTGAGATATAGTATAATCTGCCCATCCTTAAAGATTCTACTCAAATTAATAATTACATCCAGCTTTTATGTTGCTTGCATAATGTGTAATACAAACAATTCATAATGAGGATCTATGGGTTAAAAATTGTGTTCTAGTTAGGAGTCAGGCTACTCGTGGGATGCAAATTGTGTCCTGCATATCCTCTGTGCTGCATGTGTCAAATGCTCCCTGTGAGGCTGTGTTACTGAGTTTAATAGAGTAGAGACTACACTGTCCTAACATTAGTATTATATTGAATGCAGACACATCTTCAGCATCGGAAGATGAGGGCTCACTCCGTCGCCAGGGCCGGATCACGTCCACTCCAAAGCAGGGCCATTTGAACGTAGAGCACTGGCTTAACAAGGTTATCCAGAGCTCCTCCACCTCATCCTCTGCATCGTCCACCTCATCACATGTAGGAGGGAAACCTACTGCTTCACTAGCTGACCTCATGGCGCATACCCATTTAGGTCAGTAAACTTTTATTTAATTTTACTTCCTCTACAGTATTATGAGAAACAAACCTTACTGTATGGTGACTATTGTCTAAATTAATGATGTTAGCAGCAACTGAATAGTGCAGAGTCAGGTAGAGGAGATTTGATAAGGAAAAAGGTCAGGGTTATTGATCTGCTGTTATATACCTCAAAAATATCTAGTACAGTCCAAGGTTGCTCACACTAAAGTGTTCGATGCAGGGACAGCACATTGCAAAAGAAACAGAAAGCACCTGTATTACATTGCACTTCTCACAACTTCAGACGTCCTATAGCACCTTACTGCCAACGAATTTTTGTGCACAGTAAGGTCCCGCAAACAACAATGAGATAAATGACCAGATAATCTGTTTTTGGTGTTGTTTGAGGGATAAATGTTGGCCAGGAGACCGGAAGAACTCCACTGCTCTGTGGTTTGTGCCGGGGGATCTTTTACCTCCACCTGAGAGGGCAGACGGGTCCTCGTTTTAACGTTTCATATGGAAGATGACATTTCTTTATGGTCCTTACTGCTTCATCCCCTACTGATGCTGAATATTAATTGGCACTTATATCATATTTCCTTCTTTATATTTGCAGTTTATATATTTTTATCTTTTTTGTGCTGCATCAAAATTAGATGCTGATGATTTATACATGGAACTGTTTGTCCAAGGAAAATATTTTGGATTGCTTCATGGCAATGTTATTAGTGGGCTAGTAGCCACAGAGGAACATAGGTGGAAATAATATTATTTTGTATAAATAATAGATTTATCAATTATTTTCACACCCCTTATAAAAAATAAAGTGTATTGTAATAACTAGCATGGTCAATAAGAAACTCTTGCACCTTTTTTCAGTAGTTATGATTGCTTGCTAACAAATACTGTTGTAATGTTTTATTCCTGAGTTGGAACAATGACCTAAGGCAGTTTGTATTTGCAGCCACTGGCCCTGACTTTATCATCAGCGAGTCAGAAAATTGCAAGAAAATCTATTTTTTGCCCCCTCTGGCTAGCTCAATTTTTTTTTTAGGTATCTTTGATTGTTTCCCCAACTCAACCCATTTATTTTGTTATAAATGTTCTTCTTGCTTTTAATATAGTCTCTTCTATTTTCTTTGCTCCATTCTTTTTGAAATGTTCAAGAACATGTGGTCCTTTTTTTATGTACAGCACCATCCAGTGATAGGAATGGAGTACAAGAACACAACAGGTTTATTCAGTATTTCAGTTGTGTGTTTGTGTGTGTGTAGGTTTGAGTGCCTGTGTATTCACACAAGCACAAAGACAATGGAGACAGATCATATGTCATTGGCATTGTTCCAGTAAGTTGGAATATACTATCTGTCTCTTAACTGTCTATGTTTTCATGCTGCTGCGTCTCTCTGTCTGTTCCTCTTCACCTTTCTCCATTTTTATTTTCTGCTTCTGTTTCACAGGCATTCTTGCTTGCTCTGCACGCTTTCTCGCACTCATGTCTTGCTCATGCTCTCCCTCTCTCAGGTGCGTGCTCCTTTCCCTTCACTTGTGTGCTCTTTCATTCTCGTGTATGCACTCACTCTCGCCTCCATTTTTTGTCCTCTCATGCCTGTGCTTTCTCAATGATTTTGTCTTTTCTTACTACCTCATGTTGTCTTACTCTGCTGTGCTTTTTCTCCCTCTCCCTCTTGTTGTCACACTCTGATGCTTTTTCTTTCCCCTCACGTTTGCTCTCATCTCACCCTTCCACCCTTCCCCCCAGCCCCAAGCCACAGATGCATGTTCTTGCTTTTGCCCTTGCTCTTGTGCATGTGATGTCTCTCAATCATTTTTATTCCTTTTCTTTGGGGTGGTGAGTGGCACACAGGGAACAGCCAGTGCTGGGTGCTGCAGGGAACTAGTTACAGGAGGGATCATCTGGCAGGGCTACAGACTGGTTACAAGGGGAGAAGCTGGGATCTGACCAGAGCTGCAAACAGGTTTCAGGTTGCAAAGTATTAACAGCACAGAAACAGGCCATTCGGTCCAACAGGTCCATGCCGGTGTTTATGCTCCACACGAGCCTCCACCCTTCTTCATTGAACCCCATCAACAAATCCTTCTATTCCTTTCTCCCTCATGTACTTATCGAGCTACCCCTTAAATGCATCTATGCTATTCGCTTCAACTACTCCTTGTGGTAGTGAGTTCCACATTCTAGCCACTCTGGGGAGAGAAGTTTCTCCTGAATTCCCTGTTGGATTTTTTAGTGACCATCTTATATTTATAGCCCCAAGTTCTGGCCTGCAAATGGAAACATCTTCCTTACTTCTACCCTATCAAACCCTTTCATAACCTTAAGGACCTCTATTTAGTTTTCTCTTTCTAGAGAAGAGAGCCCCAGCCTGTTGACTCTTTCCTGATAGGTATAGCAAATCTTTTTTGCACCTTCTCCAGTGGCTCTATATCCTTTTTATAATAAGGAGACCAGAGCTATTAGCAGTACTCTCAAATGTGGTCTAACCAAGGTCCTATAAAAGTTTAACATAAAAGGTTCTATACAAGTTTAACCTAAGTTCTCTGCTTTTCAATTCTATCCCTCTAGAAATGAGCCTGAGTGCTTTGTTTACTTTTTTTATGGCCTTATTAACCTGCATTGCTACTTTTAATGTTTTGGATATCTGTATCCACTGATCCCTCTGTTCCTCTACCCTATTTAGACACTTATTTTCCAAGGAATAAGTGGCCTCCTTATTCTTCGAGTCCAAATTGTGTATGTGAATAGTCTCAGTACCGATCCTTGTGGAACGCACTTCCCACTACTTGCCAATTTGACTAACTACCTTTAACCCCTACACTCTGTTTTCTGTTTTGTAGCCAACTTGCTATCCATTCTGCTATTTGTCCCCTGACTCCACATGTTCTGACCGTAGTCATGAGTCTACTATGTGGTACTTTATCGAAGGCTTTTTGGAAATCCAAATATATTACATCTAATGCATTATCCTTATCTACCCTTTCTATTACTACTTCAAAGAATGCAGTAAGGTTGGTCAAGCACCTTCTCTTTTGGAGTCCGTGCTGACTACTCTTTATTATATTTTCAGTTTCTAGATGTTTCTCTATTACACCTTTGAGAAGGTTGCTGGTATGGGTTTGGCTAGGGTGCAAGGGGGCAGCAGAAAGACATGTGAAGGGAATGGTGCTTCAGCTCCTTTGGTTGGTGGTTTACTCCTACAGTCCCATATCAAATATATGTTTCCCCTTTCTACCACACTATCCTCAGCTCCCCTACCCACTACCCTTTCCCACCATGTCCTGTATATACGGTTGCTTGTTCCACCACTGTTGCTTCCCATCTCCTCATAAACCAGACCCTTGCCTTCCATTGACTTCCACCCCTTCCCACCATGGCCTCGCTCCTATCACTGTGTCGGCTGTGGCTCAGTTGGTAGCACACTCGCCTCCGAGTCCGAAGGTTGTGGGTTCAAGTCCCACTCCAGGGACTTGAGCACATAAAGAAAGCTAGGCTGACACTCCAGTGCAGTACTGAGGGAGTGCTGCACTGTCGGAGGTGCCGTCTTTCGGATGAGACTTTTAACTGAGGCCCTGTCTGCTCTCAGCTGGACGTAAAAGATCCCATAGCACCATTTCGAAGAAGAGTTGGGGAGTTATCCCAGGTGTCCTGGCCAATATTTATCCCTCAACCAACAAAACAAAAACAGATTATCTGGTTATTATCACATTGCTGTTTGTGGGAGCTTGCTGTATGCAAATTGGCTGCTGCGTTTTCCCACATTACAACAGTGACTCCACTTCAAAAGTACTTCATTGGCTGTAAAGCGCTTTGAGACGTCCGGTGGTCGTGAAAGGCGCTATATAAATGCAAGTCTTTCTTTACCAAACCCTTTTGCACTACCCCCTCGCTTCCATCACCTTCCATTCCTCCACAATATCCCCTTATCCTCTCCTTCCTCCCCTGCCGTTTGACTTTCCACCCTCTCACACCTGATTCTCCCCCAGTTTATTTTAAATAAATATTTTAAATAAATAAACTGTACACTGTGGGATAGAGACCTCCCTTTCCACTCAGGTCCTTGATCGTGTTGTCGCCTCCCAAATCCGTGCCCATCTTTCCCAGAACTCTATGTTTGAATCCCTCCAATCAGGTTTCCGCCCCGCCACAGTACCGAAACAACTCTCATCAAAGTCATAAATGACATCCTTTGTGACTGTGACAAAGATAAACTATCCTTCCTCATCCTTCTTGACTTGTCTGCAGCCTTTGACACGGTTGACCACTCCATCCTTCTCCAACGCCTCTCCACCATCGTCCAGCTGGGTGGGACTGCACTCACCTGGTTCCATTCTTATCTAGCTACTCGTAGCCAAAGAATCACCTGCAACAGCTTCTGTTCCCGCTCTCCCATTGTTACCTCTGGTGTCCCCAAAGGATCTATCCTTGGCCCCCTCCTATTTCTCATCTACATGTTGCCCCTTGGCGACATCATCCGAAAACATAGCGTCAGTTTCCACATGTACGCTGACGACACCCAGCTCTACCTCAGTACCTCTTCTCTCGACCCCTCCACGGTCTCTAAATTGTCAGACTGCTTGTCCGACATCCAGTTCTGGATGAGCAGAAATTTTCTCCAATTAAATATTGGGAAGACCGAAGCCATTGTTTTCGGTCCCCGCCACAAACTCTGTCCCCTAGACACTGACTCCATCCCTCTCTCTAACATCTGTCTGAGGCTGAACCACACTGTTCGCAACCTTGGTGTCATATTTGACCCTGAAATGTGCTTCCGACCACACATCCGCAGCATAACTAAGACTGCCTATTTCCACCTCTGTAACATCGCCCGTTTCCGCCCTTGCCTCAGCTCATCCGCTGCTGAAACCCTCATGCATGCCTTTGTTACCTCTAGACTTGACTATTCCAATTCACTCCTGGCTGGCCTCCCACATTCTACCCTACGTAAACTTGAGGTGATCCAAAACTCGGCTGCCCATGTCTGAACTTGCACCAAGTCCTGTTCGCCCATCACCCCTGTGCTCACTGATCGGCATTGGCTCCCGGTTAAGCAGCGCCTCGATTTCAAAAGTCTCATCCTTGTTTTCAAATGTCTCCATGGCCTCGCTCCTCCCTATCTCTGTAATCTCCTTCAACCCCACAACCCCCCCCCCCCCCCCCCCCCCCGAGATATCTGTGCTCCTCTAATTCTGGCCTCTTGAGCATCCCTGATTATAATCGCTCAACCATTGGTGGCTGTGCCTTAAGAACATAAGAAATAGGAGCAGGAGTAGGCCATACGGCCCCTCGGGCCTGCTCCGCCATTCAATAGGATCATGGCTGATCTGAATCTAGACTCACGTCCACTTCCCTGCCCTCTCCCCGTAACCCCTAATTCCCTTATCTGCTAGGAAAATGTCTATCTCCATTTTAAATGTATTTAATGTTGCAGCTTCCACAGCTCTCTGGGGTAGCAAATTCCATAGATTTACTACCCTCTGAGTGAAGAAGTTTCTCCTCATCTCAGTTTTGAAAGGGCAGCCCCTTATTCTAAGATTATGCCCCCTAGTTCTAGTCTCACCCATCAGTGGAAACATCCTCACCGCATCCACCCGATCAAGCCCCCTCACAATCTTATATGTTTCGATAAGATCGCCTCTCATTCTTCTGAACTCCAATGAGTAGAGTCCCAACCTACTCAACCTTTCCTCATACGTCAACCCCCTCATCTCTGGAATCAACCGAGTGAACCTTCTCTGAACCGCCTCGAGAGCAAGTATATCTTTTCTTAAATATGGAAACCAAAACTGCACGCAATATTCCAGGTGTGGCCTCACCAATACTCTGTATAACTGCAGCAAGACTTCCCTGTTTTTATACTCCATCCCCCTTGCAATAAAAGCCAAGATTCAATTGGCCTTCCTGATCACCTGCTGCACCTGCATACTAACTTTTTGTGTTTCATGCACCAGGACCCCCAGATCCCTTTGTACTGTAGCACTTTGCAGTTTCTCTCCATTTAGATAATAACTTGCTCTTTGATTTTTTGTGCCAAAGTGCATAACCTCACACTTTCCAACATTATATTGCATCTGCCAAATCTCTGCCCACTCACTTTTAGCTTGTCTATGTCCTTTTGCAGGTTTTTTATGTCCTCCTCGCTCACTGCTTTCCCTCCCATCTTTGTATCGTCGGCAAACTTTGATATGTTGCACTCGGTCCCTTCCTCCAAATCGTTAATATAGATTGTAAAGAGTTGGGGTCCCAGCACTGACCCCTGCGGAACACTACTAGTTACTGATTGCCAGCCCGAGAACGAACCATTTATCCCAACGCTTTGTTTTCTGTTAGATAGCCAATCTTCCACCCATGCCAGTATATTACCCCCAATCCCGTGATTTTTTATCTTGATCAGTAATCTTTTGTGTGGAACCTTGTCAAATGCCTTTTGGAAGTCCAAATACACTACATCCACTGGTTCCCCTTTATCCACCCTGTATGTTACATCCTCAAAGAATTCGAGCAAATTTGTCAAACATGACTTCCCCTTCGTAAAACCATGCTGACTCTGTCCTATTAAATTATGTTTATCCAAATGCTCTGTTACTGTTTCCTTAATAATGGACTCCAACATTTTGCCAACCACAGATGTTAGGCTAACTGGTCTAGAGTTTCCGGCCTTTTGTCTACTTCCCTTCTTAAATAAGGGTGTTACATTAGCAGTTTTCCAATTTGCCGGGACCTTTCCTGAGTCCAGGGAGTTCTGGAAAATGATCACCAATGCATCCACAATCGCTACCCGCCACTTCTCTCAAGACCCTAGGATGTAGGCCATCAGGTCCGGGGGATTTATCCGCCTTAAGTCCCATTATTTTACTGAGTACCATCTCCTTAGTGATTTTAATCGTGTTTAGCTCCTCCCCCCCTTCCCCCCCCCCATTGCCCCCTGTTTGTCCAGTGTTGGGATATTTTTAGCGTCCTCTACTGTAAAGACTGATACAAAATATTTGTTCAGCATCTTTGCCATCTCCATGTTCCCCACCACTGGTTTCCCGGTCCCATCCTCTAAGGGACCAACGTTCACTTTAGCCACCCTTTTTCTTTTTATATAGCTGTAGAAACTCTTGCTATCTGTTTTTATATTTTTTGCTAGTTTACTTTCATAATCTATCTTCCCTTTCTTAATTAATCTTTTAGTTATTGTTGCCTAGGCTCCTTAAAACCTACCTCTTTGACCAAGCTTTTGGTCACCTGCCCTAATTTATCCTTATGTGGCTCGGTGTCAAATTTTTTGTCTTATAGTACTCCTGTGCAGCGCCTTGGGACGTTTTACTACATTAAAGGTGCTATATAAATACAAGTTGTTGTTGTTGTTGTTGAGACTGGAGCTAGTATTACCAATGAGAGACAGTAGCGTGACAGTGAGACCGAGACTGGGTGGACGGTTAGTGAGCTTTGATAATAGGGAAGGTGGACTGATGGCCAAAAGCCCGAGTGGAATGGAGCGACTGAGCATCTGATGGTGTGATGGTGAGGGCAGCTTGAGTCTCAAGGCCTCGTTGCAGTGAAGATGAACAGACCCGGGAAGAGGACGCACGTGGTAAGTGTAGAGTCCTGAAACTGAAAGAAAATTAAATTAAATTAAATCAAGGTCGACAGGTTTACGTTTCTCCAGTCTTTGTTCATAACTCAGATCTAGACATCACCCTTGTGGCTCTTTTGAGTTGTCTTTAGCGCTTGAATGTCACCTTTGTGTCACAGTGACTAGCATTGGCGACTGTACTTAAGGACTAGTACTGTATACAATTTGAATATGACGTCCTCTGACTTGAACACTTACTTTCACTATTTAGTTTTCAGTCTTCTGTTTATTTTGTTGATTGCTGCTCTGCAGTAGTTGGACATGTTGAGCATTGAGCCTATTCAGACCCCTTAGATTTCTTTTAATTTTATCCTAAGCTGTTTTGAAGTTATTCATCGAAGCTACCTATTGCCTAATCATTGATGTAATTTAAAAACAGCAGTGATCCCAGTATCGTTTCTTGTGGAATCAGAACTGCCTCCTGCCAACTCTGACACAACTCCTCCTAACAAGTAGCCTGTAGGAACGGAGGTTCCTATCTGAATAATGGAGTTCGACTCAGTGAATCAAAATAACAAAGTTTAATAAACAAACAAGTTAACTGGTAAACTACAGGAGAAGGTTTACACAGGTCTGTTCCCCTTGCCAGGCCCTCGAAGACTGCTTTAAGGCCCTGGAAGCTGACGTCATCACGTTCTCCGCGCCACTCGCGGTCACGTGATCGGCGTCATGACGTCATCGCGCAGAGTGCAAGAAAGTACATACAGTATAGTTAACAGACAGTTTAAAGGTGCAGCCCACAGCTGCACTACACTGTAGTTAAAGGGATTATTACTAATTGCCCTGAGTCTCTTGGTGGCTCCGCCACAAGCCTCTCTTTTCTGCGCTTGAGACAATTTTTAAAAAATATTCGCGGATTCACTCAAACACTTACATGGTAGCCTTTTATTCAGAATATTGCTGAATGATTTTTGGAATTGTAGGTATGTCACATCATGGGGCTTTCAATAGTCCACTTGGGATGTCAGTTCTTCAAAAAGAAAGTCAAGGAGGTTGATCAGACAGGACCTTCTTGTTCTGAATCCATGTTTACCAAGTTATTATTGTTGGGGTAATCCTCGAGTTTACTTCTGATTGATTCTATTATTTTACACAGAATGGAAATAAGACTAATGGGTCTGTAGCTGCCCATGTTTATTTTTTTCCCTTTTTTTTGATCTGGGCACCACATTAACATGTTTCCAAGCTAATAGTACTTGCCTAATATCTCACTCATAGGGGGGAGTTTTGCCAGCCCTGGGGAGGCGGGTACGTAGGTGGGACTGCCGGGAAAATGGCAGAAACTGGGAGCGGGTACCGAACCCGCTCCCAACCCGCCTTCGTGCCATCTTCCCGGGAGGCGGATTCCTGACTCGCGCAGGGACCCGTCTCCTCGAGGCGGATTAGAGCCAATTAACTGCCTGTTAACTGGAAGGGGATTAGAGCTAATTAACTGCCTGTTAACAGGTAGTTAACGGGCAGTTTTGAGGCTTATCCCCATTTTGCCCCTGCAAATGCGGGCTTCTCGATGGCTGCGAGCCTTATCAGGGTCAGCGAGGCAAGCAGTGGGTCTGCGGGGGTGAGAGGGATCGAAAAGTCCACTGTGGAGGTGAGTGATGGGTGCAAGTGTGGAGAGGTGAGTGTAAAATGTTAGAAAAAGTTTACTTACCTTTGCTTCTTCCTGCAGTTTTCAATCCTTGGGGTTCCGGAGGTGCCTCATCTCAACGGCAGAGATGACAGAATGGCTGCTGCATTCTCAGATGCAGCAGCCGTCTGATTTCTGCTGAGGAAAGAGGTTTTGGAGAGTCTTTGTGCAAGGACTCACCATAGAACAGAGATTGTCAGTGTTTGACAGCTTCTCAAAGCTGTCAAATGCTGACAATTCAGCTGTCAAAAATTTTCGACAGATGAAACGTCATACACTGACATCCTCTGTCACCGGCTTTCCCTTAATTGGCCGGCTAAGCCCGCAGGGCGGGCTTAACAAGGTCAATCAAGGGAAAATGGTGTGGGTTGGCCAGACGTCGTTGGGGGCGGGACTGAAACCCAACAACCAGCAGTCCCGCCCCCAATGCGTCCCCATTGACAAAATCCAGCCCTAGATCGCCATCAGTGCCTCCCAAGTCTTCTATTTTGTCTCTCTGGGATAACTACCATCTGTCTATGGGGATTCATTTGGTTTATTACCTTTTAGACTGTTTAGGAATTCTAACTCATTTATATTGAAATCATTAATTGTACTTGGGTTATCACTATTTAGAGAGAGCATGTTGTTTGTGTCCTCCCTTGTGAATGCTTGGAGGAAGTTATCATTCGGAATCTAACTATCTCATGCTCATCCTCTATTTCAGCCCCATTTGTATCTTTTATAGTGAGTTAGAAATTTCAGTACAGGAGATCATTGGACTTGCACCAGTGCCCATTCCACTATGGAGATATCTTCTGTATTTTAATAACCTTTCTCTTCTTCCCCCCCCCCCCCCCCCCCCAAAGTTTCCTTGAGTGCTTTTGATATTTTTCTTCAGTTATCCAATTTTCTTCTAAGGAAATAAACTTGCAGAACTACGGGGATAGAGCAGGGGAATGGGACTGGGTGGATTGCTCTACAGAGAGCCAGCACGGACTTGATGGGTCAAATGGCTTCCTTCTGTGCCGTTATGACTCCGACTCTATGACTTTAATCGTCTAGATTACGCTTGTAGTACTAATCTTAAATTTATATGTAATTTGGGAGTTGTACTGTTATTTTCGAATTGAGAAAAGATGGACAATTTCAAGTTTAGAGTTTTGGAAAGTACAACTTTATTATTGAAGCAGACATAGAAACATTTAGGGAGTTTGTTACCTGAATGCATGATATGAGACTTGCTGAATCTGTATGAACTGGGGAAGCCTTACTATGAATTCTTGTTAGATGAAGTTGTACTTGCACTCTATGCTGAATTCTCATACAAATTTTACTGAGTTTATGGCTCATATTGGCAATAGAGAGCTTCTGCTGCATCAGTTAAGGTGGTCTCCATCAACCATGGGCCTTGATCCAATACCAACAACCTTAAGCAGAGGATTGTGTGCTTTCCCTCTACAATTTTAACGCAACTTGACATCATAACGTACAATAAATCCTGCTGCAAGACACATAGTCCAGAATAACAAAACAAATTTGTGTCACATGGCACGCAGTCCGAGATAATAGAACCGGTTCAGATTAGATTTCAAGTAGTCCAGAATAGTGCAGATTTTTTTTTCACACCAATTAACCCAGAATGATACAGAAATAATCCGTATTATGTGATTACAGCCCAGAATAATTCAACAAATCTGTATAACAAATCACTGCATCATAAAATAATGCATCACCAATCCATGATGCACACAGTGCAGTCCAAAAAATTTTGTTATGGTGATTAATATTGGTCATTAGAAAATATAATTGAATTCCCTTTGGTTTATTACCAGAAGTTTGGGTATACTGGTGAAGTTTTGGTCAGGCCACCATTTGAAGAAAAAAATTCTGAGCGTTGGGTGTACATACAAATGATGCGAAAGCTTTCAAGACACTTGCGCATTGAAATTTGTAAGATAGTTGGATTTGCTTTTGCGGCAGGTGAAGATATGTAGGGGTCGAGTTTACACTTGTTTCTGCTAGTTATGTCTGCGCAATCCAGGCAGAATCGACTGAAACGTCGCAAAAGATCGGGAAAATTTAAATGCAAGCGAGTTACGGCCCAAACCACTTGTGCTCGTGTTTTCCACAATCTTTTACGCTGGTTCAAGGTTCAATTCGCCCGAATCAGGCACCACCCACAAAACGACTCGCCCCCAGGTCAAAATTGCACGATTGTGCTGGTTCGAGAAGGCTCTTCAAATTAGTACCCATGTTTTAAAAGGTATTTTCATATCAAAAAAGTGTTTAATTTACTTAGAAACTGACTAGTGTACGGCAATGAAACTATTAATTCAGTATAGTTTTGTTCTGTCTTTTTCAGTGATTTTAAATCAGGATTATCCCAGGTGGAGGACTGGCCACTCGTATTAAAAAAACACTTATTTTTGGTGGTAAACCCATTTTCAGCTGAATTAATAAAACTGCACCAGGTTACCACTATTAAATACATCAAATAATACTTTTTAATGGAAATAAAAGAAAGAAAAACTTGCCTTTAATGACCACCGGATGTCTCAAAGCACTTTACAGCCAATGAAGTACTTTTTACGTAAGAACATAAGCCATGGGAGCAGGAGCAAGCCATTCGGCCCCTCGAGCCTGCTCCGCCATTTAATGAGATCATGGCTGATCCGATTTTGGCCTCAACTCCACTTTCCTGCCCGCTCCCCATAACCCTTGACTTCCCCGTTGTTCAAAAATCTGTCTATCTCAGCCTTGAATATATTCAGTAACTCAGCTTCCACAGCTGTCTGTGGTAAAAAATTCCAAAGATTCACGACCTTCTGAGAGAAGAAATTCCACCACACCTCCGTCTTAAATGGGCGACCTCTTATTCTGAGTCTTTGAAGCGAAGTCACTGTTGTAATGTGGGAAATAAGAAAAAAAAATGATTAGATTCTGTAACGGTGCCTGATTGGGCTGGTTCATGGAAGATTTTATGATTGTGATTAGGCAAATGAATTTAGCGGAAATTTTAAACCTAACCTACCCAGCACATTTTGGGTGCAATTTTCTGATTACGCCCAAAACGGAAACACTACCCCTTATTGTTTAGAGAGTAAGGATTGACCACTTCAATGCAAGTAGATAGGGCGGGGGAGAGAAAGCATTCCCTTGGAGCTCTTCCTAATGAGAGAAATTTGCATTTCTTGCATGTGTTGGTGGTTAGAAAACTAGTAGTAGTTAGTGCAAGTGTTAAAGGCAATGTGGAAATTTATTTGGGTTGTCTACACCTCCCTTATGGTGTAGAATTTGCTGACTGAAATGTAGTGGGTGGAACAGCTTTAAATAGCACTTCCCTCTGTGTTTAAAAGATAACACTGTACTACACACTGAGAAAGAGAGCTATTGTAAAAATATCCGTTGCAAACATGTTTGTAACGTGGGCATTGTGTAGCTATTTTCCATAACCAAACATCCTTCAGTCTCCTGAAGTGTGTACATATTTAAGAAGTTCCTCCATAGATTCTTTCATAGCCCTCTATGTTTGAATGTCTGTTTCCAGGTTTGAAATTGGGGTCTTTTAAAATTTTATTTGAGATGCAGTGGGCATTGATGAAAGTTAAGGGGGATAAGAAAAGCACTGGGCAAAAAATGAATGAGATACAATAGTGCTGACTGTGCCTCCTGTTCCATTAGTACTAGCATAAAGAATAAGCAAAATATATCGCCTTAAAATGTTAAATTTGGATTACTTTTCCAGGGCTCAGCATCAGTGTAACAGGAAAATGCATCACTTTTATGATGCTGTGCCTGTGTTGAAACTTAAAATATTCTGTCTGTCTCCATGAGTGGGTGATAGGGACTTTGTTTTGGTTTAAAACAGTAACAACTTCATTAACAGCCTGCACGCCAGTTGTACACTGAAGTCAGATTCTCCTTTCCACCTGCTAATGCAAACTACATCATGGACTCAAACTGCCATGACTTCTCAGTCCCTATCCTGCTGACTCATTTCTTTAGTTGCAAGGCAGAGGAAATTGCCAACAAACATTTATCACCCCGCCTCCCAATTTGCATCTTAATCTCTTCAGGTTTGAGCATCACTTCCACAAGCTTTTACCATTTCACACTCCTTTAGCCTCTCATAGTTTTGTTGTATAAAAGCTATGTGTATACTGTTGCTTCCAGAGAGTCACTGACGCCTGCTTGTGTTGTGGCTTTTGCAGAACAATAGATAGTTTGGTTTTGTGTATTTTCTTCACAGAATAAGGATTGCAGTTTGTGTGTGTGTACGTGTATTATGACTCTGAATTGGTTGATGCAATATAATGTAAGTGTTGTGTCTTTCACAGAGCAAGCACGTATAGTATCACACCCTCAAGACAAATATTACTGTAAAGGCTCTCTCATAACTAGTACTGTTGTAGAAAATGTGTGCAATGTGACTGCCACAGAGGCGAGTTACTGTGAAGATCGTGCATTTGTTTCCCAGTATATATTTTTATCATTTGCACTGGCTGTTAAATAGACCTTTTAAAATAAATCTACCATCTTGAAATTTAGGATGCTTTCATTTACACTAAACATAGTGGCCTAGAAATTCGGTTGGTAGCGCCGGCGTTGAGCGCCTAAAGAGACCTAGAATTGGGGCGATACCCTATGTTGGGGCGGTCGCTATGAAGATAGCGACAACTCGCATATTGACTATACATTTAACGCCTGCGCTAAGTGTTTGCGCGCGCCCGCGAGCGCAAGCAGATCATGACGTCATTTCAGTGTGCAACGCCTTTTAGGAGCGCCTGAGCGCATATTGGGTGGCGCCCGGAGCCTTAACGCCTAGCGCTATTAGTGACAGTTCGAGGGAGCGCTAGCAGGCCCTTCTCGGAGTAGGGGGGCGCTATTTAAAGGGGACAGCTCTAGTGCAGAAGCTTCAGCCACTTGGCCTGCTCATTGTGATCGTTGCTGGAGAGCTACTGTGGAGCAGAGTTTTGGGAATTTAGCTTTAGAGTACTTGGGACCTTCAAACCTGTCCGGAGCAGTTGGAGCACTAGACCTAACAGCCTTTTGACCAACTGGCATCGGAATGGGAGCTGCTTTGGAGGGCGACGGTCTCATGGCCGAACACTGTGAAGGGGCAGAGAGACGGCGGGAGAGAGGGCCGGGATTGGCCAGAAGGAGGAGGGGCAATGGAGGTTGGCCAATCCAACGGTATGCTGCGAGGGTCTTTAGGCAGCAGGTGTCAAGCCTTGACATGTCGGAGGAGCAGTGTTTGCGAAGGCTCCGAATCGGGAGGGACATTGTTACTGATCTGTGCCACCTGCTTGCTGAGGATCTGCAGCCGCGTGAACGGTGCAGGACCTCTCTGTCCGTGTTCGCTAAACTGACTGATGGCCTCAATTTTTATGCCAACGGATCCTTTCAGTCAGCCATTGGGGACATTGCGACTATCACTCAGGTTGCAGTCCACTGTTGCATCCGGCAAGTTACAGATGCCCTTTATCGGCGAAGGCGTCAATTCATCACCTTCCCTCTGACCCTGCACAAGCAGGCGGAGCGCGCGCAGGGTATCGCTTCTATTGCGGACTTCCCCATGGTGCAGGGGGCGACTGACAGCGCACACGTGGCTTTGAGGGCGCCATGCCAGCATCCTTAGGACTTCCGCAACCGCAAGGGGTTCCACTCCCTCAACGTGCAGCTGGTCTGTGACCACCGCCAAATCATCATGGCAGTCAACGCGCATTTCCCAGGGTGCAGCCACGATGCCTTTATCCTGCGGTTGACCTCAGTTTGTTACCTTTTTGAGGGGCTGGCTCGAACACGAGGCTGGCTTACTGGGGACAAGGGCTATCCTCTCTGCCCATGGCTGATGACAACACTCCGTGTGGCTGACACCCCAGCAGAAGAGCTGATCAACAGCGGCCATCAGGCGACCAGGCACAGTGAACAGCACACTATTGGTGTTCTCAAAAAGCGTTTCCGATGTCTGGAACATTCGGGGGGATCCCTGCAGTACTCGCCGGAGCAAGTGGGACACATCGTCATCGTCTGCTGCATGCTCCACAACTTGGCGATTCGACGCACCCAGCCAATTCCAGCTGTCCCTCAACGACCAGCAGAGCAGGTGGAGGAGGAGGAGGATGAGGAGGAGGAGGAAGAGCAGGCGGAGGAGGAAGAGCAGGAGGAGGAGGAAGAGCAGGAGGAGGAAGAGCAGGCGGAGGAGGAGGACGAAGAGGAGTAGGAGGACGAAGAGCAGGCGGAGGAGGAGGAGGAGAAGGACGAAGAGCAGGCGGAGGAGGAAGAGCAGGAGGAGGAGGAAGATGGAAGGGCTCCTGAAAGTGGAAGGGCCATACATCAGAGGCTCATCAGGACTCGTTTCGAGACCCCTCTGGCGGAATGATGAGAGTCTTAACTCCTGCGCACTTTGGATGTTTGACGGCCTCTGAATGCCAGCATCACTGAAAGTAGTCACGTGCACCATGCCACATTGAAACTTCTGTTTATTGTCACAAAAGTCTTTCATTACAGCAAAACAACGTCATGTCAACAGAAACCATAACTAACAAAATAACTGAACTCTTCGGCAAAGCCGCAAAACTCAACAAAACTTCTGCAAATATTACAACAGGTGAGGGTGTCCTTGACTTTGGACAAAGAAACGTCTCAGCACCTCCCTCTACAACTGGCCCCTTGAGGGAGAACGACTTCTCTTTCGCGGCCGGCCCCTTCCCTCCCTGCTGCTCCTACGTAATTGGACCCCAGTGGCGGGCTCAAGGCTGGGGGACGCCTGCTGACTGTGTGGACGCGCAGAAGCCCCTGAGGGACGGCCTGGCCGACCTCTGGGCTTGGAGGGTGCGGACGCAGGATGCTTGATGTGACCATGGCTGGAAGCAGTGTGCCCTGCAGGTGGTGGCAGCTGCACTGCAGACGTCCCAGCACTGGCATGTGCAATGGTCTCCTGCCGAGAGAGGACACCTGCACCATGGTCGGACGGCACACTGGCTACCTGAGGGGACCGGCTCGGCTCATCCGCCACAATCGCATGCTCCACTGATTCCTGGCCTTGTGTGGGACTGGAAGGGCCCGGGGTGATCCGAACTGATGCAGATAGGGTAGCTGCAGTGAGAGATCGCGTTGCCTCAATCTGGTGTGGACGAGGCCGGCAAGTGACTGCGTGGCAACAGTGAGGACCTGTGTGCCAGGTGCCAGTGCTTCGGAGAAGCCCTGGACAGTTCTTTGCATTGCTTCGGACAAGGCAGGTGCCGACCGCTCCACTGCCTCGGACAAGCCATGGACAGACCTTTCCAGGGATTGTCCGAAGCCCTGAACAGTCCTTTCCATAGCGGCCTCAAAGCCCTGGACAGTCCTCTCCATTGTTGGCCCGAAGCCCTGGATAGTCCTCTCCATTGTTGGCCCGAAGCCCTGGCTAGACCTGTCCATTGTTGCCCCGAAGCCCTGGATAGACCTGTCCATTGTTGCCCCAAAGCCCTGGAGAGTCCTCTCCATTGTTGCCCCGAAGTCCAACATACTCTTAGCCAATGTATCTATTGACTGAGGCATCTTCTCCACTGCAGCCATCAGCTCCGTGTGTCTGAGCCGGGCCTGTTTGCTCATTTCACCCAGGCGACGCGCCTCCTCTGCACTCTGAGCAGCGGTCATAACTACCTGCCTTGCCCTCCGGGGAGACGGTGGCCGAACTTGCCTATCCCCCTTGCGTTGCTGCATGCCGCTTGTTCCGGCAACTGGTTCATCCTCAGAGCCCTCCCCTCCAGGGGACTACTATCCCCAGTCTGTAGATGTGTCTGCTCCCCGGATTCTGCAACGGCTGGTCCGGATTCCTCCTGCTCCTCGCCTCCGGTGGCACTGGCACTGGCAGCTTCAGTGCGTTGAGCCCGAGTTGGTGCTGATTCATCTGAAAGCAGGGAGGTGGAAGAGTGGCTTTAGCAAAAGGACAGGTTTGCGGAAAGGCATGCCAGATTGCGGCAAGGCTCTGACATGGCTGCACGCTGAGGAAGCATGCTGGCGGGGGGACCAAGTGGAAGGCAACAGGTGAAAAAGGTGAGAGTCTTACCCTCGCTGTCGGAAATGGGGTCGGCAGATGCAGTGGTCACAGGACCAGACAGACGTCCTCCAAGAATCTGGTGCACACTCTCCTCCAGATCCGTGAGAGGGACTACTTGTGGAGGTCCGCCACCGGTTTGAAAGTGGTCCCTTTGCCTGGCCGCCAGCTTGGCCTGGAGAGGAAAGAAGGGGAAGTTGTGTTAGATGAGGCCTTGAGACCTCATCGCATGCCCCCCATGGTGAAAGAGCCCTTGCATGAGGCCTTGAGACATCATCGCATGCCCCCCATGGTGAATGAGCCCTTACATGAGGCCTTGAGACATCATTGCATGCCCCCCATGGTGAAAGAGCCCTTACATGAGGCCTTGAGACATCTGTCCATGTGTGTGCCCAGAAAGGGCCATGGGTGCTTGCTGACAGATGGCCATTGGGGCATCATGGCAACAGGGTGCCCGAAGTCAGCTGCAGATGGAGGGAATCAGAAGTTTGCTAAACCATCACTCACCCTAACGATCCGTGTGAGGTCGTTGAATTTCTTCCTGCACTGAACAGGGGTCCTGGTCGCCATGCTGCTGGAGTTGACCCTCACAGCAACCTCCCTCCAAGATCGTCGGTAAGCCTTCTGATTCGGCCTCTTGCCATTGTCCGGATACAGGACATCTTGACGGCGCTCAACTGCAGCCACCAACTGGTCCAGAGCCTCAGTGCTGAAGCGCTCTGCTCTCTGTCTAACCTTCTCCATGCTCACCAAGTTTCTAACGCCAGAGAAGGGCGAGCGGCAATTCTGAGGCCTACAGGGCGTTGGGTGTGGCAGCTCAGGCTGACTGACCCACCTCTTTAAGAGCCGGCCGGCGCCTGGAAGTCTCGTGGTTTCCCGTAATTGAGATCACCTGCGCTGCGCCCGTCCGCGTCGATATTGAGTAGCGCCTGAACTTTTGCGCCTTAGGAGCACCGTGCAAGGGCTGAATTCGCGCCTCAATCCCCTTTGGGGGCGATGCAACCCAATATCTCGCCAGGCAGCGATAAGTTTCGTCTGGCTATAAACTTTGCGCACTGCCAGTTCTAGCGCCTCAAGCGGGGCTATACCCAATTTCTAGGCCATTATTTTTCTTGTAAGGTGAATGTAGTGCAGCATCTGTGTGACTGCCTTGTGATTGGTGTCTGCATGATGTACTGCATTGTGATATTTTAAGTTGCAGTCGGTCAACAAATGCAAAAAAAAATTTCTGCACACGGTAAGCTGGCAGAGCTGACAACTCCTTTGAACATCAATACCAAAAATAGTTGGTTCAGTATTTTTGGTTCCTTGTGTGATTTACTGCTTTGCTGCATAAAACACATGGTCACATACCATCAAACTAAAAAGGCACTGAAATGCTGTTTCCTGTAATAGCTCCTGACAACAACAGCCTGACTCGGTCAGCATAACCTCCTTATTGGTTTATGAGTGGATTCATGCGAAGAAGCGTGCAGAACATTGTGCACATCTTTCGATCTGTCCTTTTGATTACTGAATATCTAGAGACTTTTAAAATTGGATTTTATTGATTTCCACTGACACAAAAATTCCCAGATCATTCTGGGTTAGTGATTTCTACCCAATTCCGACTTACAAAAGGAGAATTTGCTCTGCTCGTGTGCACACTGCATTAGTGATGTCATCTTACCGCTTGTGTAACGTGCACAATGATATCACTAACATGATGCATGTGCTCCTGGGACCTAACTGAATGTCAAATTCTGGAACAGAGGCAAGTTGCGGTAGTTCTTTAAGCTGAGAATGAAGTGCATAGAAGACTGAAGGCTCAAACTAATATTTTTAAAGAGTCTGTGGATCTTAGTAAAAAGTTGAGGTTAGAGTATTGGTTTTCTCTGAATCTGGCCTTGTTTTTTGGGCTATACACCCAAAAAAAATATTCAGGATTTTAAATCTGCAATTTAAAAACTTACTTTAAAGGTTCTTATGAATGACATCTCATAGAATCATAGACGGTTACTGCACCAAAGGAGGCCATTCGGCTCATCATGTCTCATTATTCTGGAAAATTCCGCATGGTAAAAATCTTTTGGAAATAAACTACAGTTTGCCATATTCTCATGGGGAATTTGCTATTTTATTTTGTGCAGTGCAAACCTTTCTCGTTCATCTGTTTTTTTGCACATTTTCCCATTCTCCCCACATTATGCACCTGCAGCTATGAGGGTCGGTGAACAGCCTGCTGCCAGTGCTCCTCTGAGCCAGCAAGTGGAAGGTACACGAGAGCAGCGCAGTGAGCACGGTCCTTTGGATTCTCTCTTCTGCCTGGGGGAAGCACGTGGCCTATGTTGGCACAGCTGAGAGCAGGACTTTCATTATGTACGGTGTTGTGGGTACAAACTCATCTACCACTCGTGGTGTTGTGTGTTGGCACCACACAGTACTCATGAATTTTAATAGCATCATTAGGGATGAGGTGACTTATTGAATGACGTGTTTTACAGCAAGTGTTGGCACTTAGTTGGAGAGAAGCTTCTGTTCATGGCGATATGGTTAAACCAAACATTCAAAAATATATGTCCTTATTAGGAACAGCATCCCGCCTTTGAAGGAATTCTGCTTGTTCTTGCTATTAAAAAGAAATTTCCTGCGGATTTAGAAATATATTTTCAATCTGTAAGCAGAAGAGGCTATCACAATAACAAAAGCAAATACTGTGAATGCTGGCAATCTGAAATAAAAACAGAAAATGCTGGAAATACTCAGCCGGTCAGGCAGCATCTGTGAAGAGCGAAAGAGAGTTAACGTTTCAGATTGATGACCTTTCGTCAGAACTGGAAAAGTTAGAGATGTAACAGGTTTTAAGCAAATACAGAGACAGGGAAAGGGTTCAGCGGTGGAAAGAACAAAAGGAAAGGTCTATGATAGCGTGGAAGGCAGGAGAGATTAAATGACAAAAGGGATGATGGTGCAAGGTGAAAGGAGATGGTAATGGAATAAGTAAAGAAACAAAAGGTGGGTCTAGAGGAGGTGTAAATAGTAATATCAGACAATCAGCAACAGCTGCCGTCTGGAAAAAATGGGGGCAAAGGTTATGATCTGAAATTGTTGAACTTAATGTTGAGTCAGGAAGGCTGTAAAGTGCGTAATAGAAAGATAAGGTGCTGTTCCTCGAACTTGCGTTGAGCTTCATTGGACCAGTGCAGGAGGCCGAGGATAGAGGTGGGAGTGGGGTGGAGAATTAAAATGACAGGCGATCGGAAGCTTGGGCTCACGCTTGCGGACTGAATGGAGGTGTTGCGCAAAGCGGTCACCCAATCTGCGTTTGGGCTTCTCAGTGTAGAGGAAACTGCATTGTGAGCAGCGAATACAGTACACTAAAGTGCAAGTACCAGGAAAGTGTGTTTGGGGCCCTAGACGGTGGGAAGGGAGGAGGTAAAAAGGCAGGTGTTGCATCTCCTGCGCTTGTACGGGAACGAGCCGTGGGAAGGGGAGTGGGTGTTGTGGGTGATAGAGGAGTGGACCAGGGTGTTACATAGAAACATAGAAGATAGGAGCAGGAGTAGACCATTCGGCCCCTCGAGCCTGCTCTGCCATTCAATGAGACCATGTTGTGGAGGGAACGGTCCCTTCGGAATGCTGAAAGGGGAGGGGAAGATGTGTTTGTTGGTGGGATCACGCTGGAGGTGGCAGAAATGGCGGAGGATGATCCGTTGAATGTGGAGGCTGCGGGGGTGAAAGTGAGGACAAGAGGAACCTTTTCATGGTTCTGGGAGGGAGGGGAAGGGGTGAAAGCAGAAGTGCGGGAAATGGAATGGACATGGTCGAGGGCCCTGTCAACCACGATAGAGGAGAATGCTCAGTTGAGGAATAAGAAAGACATATCGGAAGCACTGGTATGGAAGGTGGCATCGTCTGAACAGATACGAAGGAGACTGAGAAACTCAAAGAATGGAATAGAGTCCTTAGAGGAAGCAGGATGGGAGGGAGTGTAGTGAAGGTAGCTGTGGGAGTCAGAGACTATTACAATGTTGTTCCCAGATACATGATACAGAATCATTCATTTTATAATTTGGGTTGAAAAATACATAGGCCTAGAAATTCAGTTGTTAGCGCCAGCCGCTAGCGCCTTAGGAGGAGGAGAAGTGGGGCACTAAGCGGCTAGCGCCTGGGCGCGGCGCAATCCGCGCCTCTCACGAACTTCATTCAAGATTTAGCAGTGGCGCAAAACCGCAGCGCCCGCTCAGCTGCGCGCGCAGATCCTGACGTCATTTCATGGTGCAACGCCGTTGGTGCGCCCCGAACTGGAACTTCAGTGGCGCCGCCCTTCTGTGCGCCTGGCGCCCCCAGCGACTGGTAGAGGGGAACGGTTCCCAGTCGCTGCGGGGCACGGGGGGCGCTATTTAAAGGGGATTCCTCCTGCATTATAAGTGGCAGCCATTTTGTGGCAATCCTGTGTGAGACAGATATTTGGAGAGAGAGCTTTCTGCTTTGACTCAGCGCTCGCACAGGTACTTCTGGCTTCAGGCCAGAGCTTTGCACTTGGATTTAACTTTCAGTGCCATAGCCTTGAGTCGCCACATATAATGGGGGCTGCAATGGGTGGAAATGTTGGCTTACTGCATTGCATTCAAAGGGCTCAGAGACGCCGTGAGAGAGTGCCAGTCATGGCCAGATGGAGAAGGGCCAACAGGCGTCGGCGCAGGAGGTCTTACCCACCCAGGGTATACCGCCAGCAGTTCTCATATCTGAACATGTCTGAGGAGCAGTGTGTTCGGAGGCTGCGATTCAGAAGGGAGGTGGTCACTGAGATCTGCCACCTGCTTCGCAGAGATCTGCAGCCACAGCTGAGGAGCAGGACGTCTCTGTCGGTGGCAGTGAAGGTGACGGTGGCTCTCAACTTCTATGCCACCAGCTCCTTCCAATCCGCTACTGGGGACATTGCCAACATCTCCCAGTTCGCGGTACATTGCTGCACCCGCCAGGTGACCAATGCCCTTTTCAGAAGGAGACGTCAGTACATCTCCTTCCCCATGACCCTGGACAAGCAGCAAGAGCGTGCAATAGGATTTGGAGGAATAGCGGGCTTCCCCATGGTCCAGGGCGCCATTGACTGCACGCATGTGGCTTTGCGGGCCCCTCTAGAGAATGCCGAGGATTACCGCAATCGGAAGGGCTACCATTCGCTCAACGTGCAGTTGGTGTGTGACCACAGGCAGCTCATACTAGCTGTCAATGCCCGCTTTCCAGGCAGCAGCCACGATGCCTTCATCCTGCGCCAGACTTCTGTGGCAGACATTTTCGAAGCCCAGGCTCACCCACGAGGATGGCTTCTCAGGGACAAAGGCTATCCTTTGTGCACCTGGCTGATGACCCCGCTCCGTGCGCCCAGCACCCCTGCTGAAGAGCGATACAATGACAGCCATCAATCGGCGTGCTCAAGCAACAGTTCCGCTGTCTGGACCGTTCCGGAGGAGCCCTACAGTACTCACCTGAGCGAGTCTCCCATTTCGTTGTAGTGTGCTGCATGCTGCACAACCTGGCTATCCTCAGGACTCAGCCACTGCCAGCAGACATTGGAGGACCAGCAGAGGAGGCGGAGGAGGAGCACCAAGACGGGAGGGAGGCACAAAGTGCAAGGGCCGTCTGTCGGCGGCTTATTGCAACTCGGTTCTAGGCCCCCTCTCAGGGAATGGCTTGTGCCAATGAAAGAACATGAATGGAGCTGCTCCACAAGCCCTCAGCCGGTCAAGGCAACAAATAGTTCAAGGTGCAAACATGGACAATGTGATTAAAGAAAAAATTTTAGTGTGCAAACTCTGTGCCCTTCCCGCATGACAAACTAATTCAGATAAACCCCCCAAAAAACAGTCAGAGACATAACTAGCTCTCACAACCTTCAGAAAATGAAAAAAAACAGTTAAACAAAAATGACCATGATCCTCAGCCTTCATATAAAAAACAAACACAACAGTCTTGGCCTTCATATATAAAAAAAAAACATTCTCGGCCTTCATATATAAACACAACATTTGGCCACACCTTCTACTTTTTCCCCTGTGAGGGTGATCCGCCTCGCTTCCGTGAATGACCCTTTCCCGCCCTGTAACTCCTCCTCAATGGGACCCCAATGGCTGCAGCAAGGCTGGGGGAAGGCTGCTGAGGGTCAGATGGTGAGACGCCAGATGCCCTTGGGGGACGGCCTGGACCAGTTCTGGGCCTGGACCAGCTCTGGGCCTGGAGGGCCCAGCTGCTGACTGCTCCAACTCTGCTTGGGCGGCAGCAGTCTGTCCTACGGGTGGTGGCAGCTGCAGTGGAGGAGTAACAGTGTTGGCTGCAGGAATGCTGCCAACCTGACAGAGCACAGACACTCCCTGGTTGGCTGATGATGCGCTATCAATTACCACAAAAGACTGGAAGTTGAGTGAGTAACAAACAGGCTTTTATTACCAAAGAACAGAGCATGCCTCTCGTGGTTGCCTGGTATCCAAAAGGGCAGGGGGCTGCCGAGCAGTCACCTTTATACCCGGCCATGAGGGTGGAGCCAGGGGCGGAGTCAGCTGAGGCATGCACAGACAAGTACAACAATGTGCAAGAGTGAACAACAGTGAACAACAATACTAACAACAGTGGTTTTTCACAGCTGATACACTGGCACTCGCACGGGCCAGCACTGCAGCATGCGCAGCAATCTGCTGAAGCACAGACTGCTGGACTGCTGCGGCGTGGCGAGGGCCCCGCCGATGCCTGGCCAATCCAGCGAGGGTGGCAGCAGTTAGTGCCCGTGTGGCCCTGATCTGTGTCTGCATCAGACTAGCCAGTGAATGCACGGCACGACTGAGCACTTGGCTGGAATCCGCCTGTGATGCAGCGAAGTCCTGCTGACTCCTAGCCTGTGCTGCCGTGAAGTCCTGCAGACTCCTTGCCTGTGCTGCACTGAATTCTTGCAGACTTCTGGCCTGTGCTGCCCCGAATTCCTGAGCACTCCTTGCCAGTGACTCTGTGGAGTCAGGCATCCTTGACACTGCAGACATGAGCTCAGTGTGGCTGCGCTCAGCCTGGGCGCCCATTTCACCAAGGAGCCGCACCTCCTCTGCGCTCACCGTAGCAGGACTGGAGGCCGCACTCGCCCTCCGGGGAGAAGGCCGCCGAGCTTCCCCACCCCTCCCGCGTTGCTGCAGCCCGCTGGGCCCCGGAGCTTCACTCTCCTCAGACCCTTCCCCCCTGCTCCCCTCCAGGGAAGACGTGTCCCCATCATGGCCATGGGCTGCCTCTGCTGAGGGTGTCCCTGATGGGCCGGCTTCCTCTTCCTCCTCCTCGAATTCAGAATCATTGACAGTGGCAGCTTGAGGGCCCGCCTCCTCACCTGGTGAATCAGCATCTGAAAGCAGGGAGGCACAAGAGTTGCTTTAGAGTGAGGACAGGGCGGCAGCGAGGGAGGCATGAGTGCTGCTATGCACTGCATTGGTTCGATAGTGGCAAAGGATGCTGGTGTGAGGCACAAGTGGAAAGAGAGAGGTCAAAAAGGTGATGACCTTACCATTGCTGTCCAGAACAGGGTCGGCATCTCCACTGGTGACGGGGCCAATCAGCCGGCCTGCCATAATGCGCTCCACACGCTGCTCCAGGTCGCTGAGCTCTTTGAGGTCAGGACGGCCTCCCCCGGTCCGTCGCTGCTGCCTGCGATTGTGGGCCAGCTTGCCCTGCAAAAGAGAGGACGGCCTCTAAGTACAGTGTCAAGCCCTCATCTTGCCTGCACTGCCTCCCATGGTGGAATAGCCCTGACAGTGTGTAAAGTGCTGAATGTGCAAGTGGTTTTCATGAGAGTCCCATAGCTCTTGGATGAGGGCTGGGCATTGGGGCTTTCAGGTCCCTTTGGCCAGGAACTGAGGTGCACATGCAAGGATGAACAGGATAGTGGAAAGGGTACTCACCCTGACAACCCGAGTGAGGTCGTTGAACTTTTTCCTGCGTTGAAGTGGAGTCCTGGCAACCATGCTGTTGGTGGTCACCCTGTTTGCCACCTCCTTCCAGGCTTTTCGGTCTTCGCTGGGAAGCGGCCTCCTCCCACTGTCAGGGAAGAGGACAGGTCACCTGCGCTCTACTGCACCAACCAGTAGCCTCAGGGCACCCTCGCTGAAGTGCTCCGCTCGCTCCCTAGCCTTCTGCATGGTCCTGGGCGTAGAAATGATGATCCAGCAATGGTCAGGCCTTGCTTCAGGGCTGCAGTGTGCAGGGCATGGCAGCCAAACAAGTCCACCCTCCCCCTTTAAGAGCTGACCGGCGCCAGCATGTCTGCCTTCAATCAGCAACTCGCCGCACCTGCGCTGTGCCCGCCCTCGGTGTTAGCGCCTCGGCTCGCCAGCTTAGCGCCTTATGATAGTCGTGCATCGCCTGCTTTAGCGCAGCAGCAACCTCTTGGGGCGATGCAACTCAATTTCGGCGAAGGTGGCGCTAAGTTGCGCCGGGCGCTAAATTTAGTGAACGCCCGGCTCTAGCGCCCCAAACGTGACGATACTGAATTTCTAGGCCATAGTGTGTGCAACTGGTGCTGAACATTCTTGTTCTTCACTGGAGTGCTAGTTATGTAACCAAAACCATATTTTTTAAAATTTCTTATTAACTGTCTTGGTTTGACTGGATTAATGATGAAATACACGAAGTGCAGATGCAAAACTGTTACCTTCAATAAGGCCAAACCTTAGCGAATCAGTACTAAACACTGGGATCAACAAGTGGTGTTTACATAGTGCTTTTAAAAAGGATTTTGTAAAGAAAGTACAGGTAGACGATCCTTTATCCGAACTTCCGAAAACCTCTAAAAACCGAAAGTTTTTTCGTTCAGCGTAAGTCGTGCGCACGACGTGACCAGAGTGGCGCACGACTTAGCTGAGCAGGGCAGAGGGTCACAGAGTTCCCTCCTGGGTAGGAGATTGCAGGCCGAGCCAGGCAGTGTGAAAGAGGTACCAGGAGAGTGAACCCAACAATACAGCGGCCCGTCCGATATTCTTTTCTCCTCCCTCCCCCCCCCCCCCCCCCCCGACCCGACCCGAACCGCGGCCCGTCCGATATTCTTTTCTCCCCCCCCGCCCCCCCGACCCCCGACCTGATTTGCGGGCCAGCTTAGTAGGAGTCAGCCGATATCCGACTTTCCAGAGAAGCAGGAAGGGGAATGAGACACGGAACAGTCACAAGAGGTAGCCTGAACTTTAAAAATTTATATTAAATACAAATTTCCCAGTCTTATAATAATACCTTCTGAAATCCCAAAAATTCCGAAAACCGAAACTCAGCTGGTCCCAAGGCTTTCGGATAAGGGATAGTGTACCTGTATGGATTCCTGTGAGTATGGGAGTTGTGCAGAGTACTGGGTATCTGGTAGTTGCAGAGAGATTATCCATTCTCGTGTTCACCACGTACCACATTGTCAGTGGAGAAAATTACAAAGGATGTTGAGGTACTATCCTTGTGTTTCCTTTTTCCTTTCCATATGAAGGCACCTTCCTGTTAGCTTTTTTTCTCTCTTCATTGTTCACAATCTGTATCATCATTCCTGAGATTTGGAATTTTTTAAATCTCAAACTTTTAAGTGGCTTAGCTTCGATTTATATCTGCGGCGTGTGGGTGGATTTCTTTATTTTCAAGAACTCATGTACTATTTGGTTAGAGTTAGCGAACAATAGAGATGGGTTTGTCAAATTGGGGTCCGTAGCGACGTTCCAAGGGACCCGCAAAATAATCTTAAGAGTAAGATTCAGAGATAGCCACAGTAAACAATGCCAAAGAATAATCACCTGGGAAGGAGATCTGGATATCCATCTCCTTCAAATCGAAGGGCCAGTCTGGATCTAGGTCCCACCGCAATCCAGTAGCAAGTCTTTTTGGTGTTTCAAGGAAATCAGCTTATCGGCTTTCTATATCTCTCTCCCTATCTCGGAAGCGGAACGGAACCATTTCCCACAGTGAAGGGCGAGCAAGGAATAGTGGCACAGTCGCTTTTAGAAAAGGTCGCGTTAAATTCTGCTTTTTGCGTGAAACGATCTGACCAAGTGAACGATGCAAGTCCCGGCTCTCGGCAAACTGTTCACTTCAGTCCAATGGCCAGCAATCAGGACAAGGCGCTGCGTGTGCTCCCCTCCCCCTGCCTTCGCTTGTCCTCCACTGGACCCGCCATCTCATCTGGCCATGTGTCCCATCACTAAACAAACTCGGGTGTTTCTCTGCTCCAGCTGGGCAGCAGGTTCAGTGTTTCCCGGCTCTTCTATTGATTCTGTCCAGGAAAGCTGGGCAAAGGCCTCGGGATCAATGGGAAACGCGCTGCAGGTATTGACAGCAGAGCGCAGTTTGTAGATCATCCTTTCCCGGAGCCTGAAACTATTGTCACTCCCACTGTGCGAGCAAAGGGAGCAGGACAATGGGCTGTGTGTTGGTGCTTCCACTTGTTTTAATCTGTTTGACCCCAATGTATCTCCTAGTTAATAACAAACTCATTGATATTTTCTCACCAAGTGAGTATTGAGACTGCACGATTTAAGGATCAGGGATTGTTACTGTGGCGCATTGTGCCAGATCTGAGGTGACATCTGCGGCGTTGATACCAAGCTGCATCCAAGAAGGCATGACAAGTACCGCCATGAACATAGAATAATACAGCACAGAAGGAGGCCATTCAGCCCATCATGCCTGTGCCGGCTCTTTGGTAGAGCTATCCAACTAGTCCCACGCCCTGCTCTTTAATTTAGATAGGGGCTTCTGTGATTACTAATCCAATTGAAAAGGGGTCCTTCAACCAAAATAGTTTGAGAACCACTGCAGTAGAGGAGCTGTTATGTTGCTGGGTGTATACGATAGGCCACCAAATAATGCGAAGGGGAGAGAGGAGCAAATCTTCAGGCAAATTGCAGAAAGATGCAAGAGCTATAGAGTAGTGATAATGGTGGACTTCAATTATCCTAATATAGACTGTGAAAGTAACAGTGTAAAAGGCAAAGGCAGGAGGAATTCCTGAAATGTGTACAAGAGAACTTACTTGATCAGTATGTTTCTAGCCAACGAAGAAGGAAGCAGTGCTGGATCTAGTTCTGGGGAATGAATTAGGGTAAGTGGAGCATGTTTCAGTGGGAGAGCGTTCTGGAAACAGTGATCACAATATCATTAGCTTCAGAATAGTTATGATAAAGGACAAGGAGCATTCATATATGAAAATACTCAACTGGAGGAGGGTTAATTTCAGTGAGTTGCAAATGGATCTGACCCAGGTGGATTGGAATCAAAGATTGGCAGGTAAAATGGTAAATGAATAATGGGGGGCCTTCAAAGAGGAAATAGTTTGGGTAAAGACTAAACACATTCCCACAATGGGGCAAGGGAGGGCATCCAAAGCTGGAGCTCCCTTGATGACGAAAGCTATAGAGATTAAAATGAAATGGAAAAAGGAGGCTTATGATAAATGTCAGGTTCATAATTCAGTGGATATCAAAGCCAAATACAGAAGTACAGAGGAGAACTGAAAAAGGAAATAAGACAGGTAAAGAGTGTATGAGAATAGATTAGCGGATAGCATAAAAAAGAACCCAAAAGTCTTTTCTAAACATATAAATAGTAAAAGGGTAATCAAATGAAGAGTGGGGCTGATTAGGTACCAATAAGAAGATCTTGTGGAGGCAGAGGGCATGGCTGAGGGACTAAATGAGTACTTTGCATCTGTCTTCACTAAAGCAGATGCTGCCAATTTCACAGTAAAGGAGGAGGCAACAGAGAAATTGGATAGGATAAAACTAGACAAAGAGGCACTTAAAAGGTTGGCAGCGCTCAAAGTGGAAAAGTCACCCGGTCTGGATGGGATGCACCCTAGATTGCTGAGGGAAGTAAGGGTGGAAATTGCAGAGGCTCTTGTCACAATCTTCTAATCGTCCTTGGATATAGGACTGTAGGATTGCAAATGTTACACCGCTGCTCAAAAAAGCGAGAGGGATAAACCCGGCAACTACAGGTTAGTCAGCCCAGTGTTGGTGGTGGGGAAACTTGAGACACTAAATTAATTGTCACGTGGAAAAATATAGGTTAATAAATGACAGCCAGCACGGATTTGTTAAAGGCAAATTGTTTGACTAGCTTGATTGAGTTGTTTGAAGTAACAGAGGTTTGATGAGGGTAATATGGTTGATGTTTATATTGACTTTCAAAATGCATTTGCTAAAGTACCACATAATAGACTTGTTATCAAAATTGAAGCCAATTATGGGGATTAAAGGGGCAGTGGCTGCGTGGATACGTAATTGGCTAATGAACAGAAAGCAGAGAGTAGTGATGAACGGTTGTTTTTCAGACTGGAGGGAAGTGTGCACTGGTGTCCCCCAGGGTCGGTGTCGGAACCACTGCTCTTTTTTGATGTATATAAATGATCTGGACTTGGGTATACAGGGCAGAATTTCAAATGTCATTTGCAGATGACACATACCTCAAATGTAGTAAACCGTGAGGAAGATAGTCACGGACTTCAGGAGGTCATAGATATATTGGTGAAATGGGCTGACACGTGGCAGTTGAAATTTAACGCAGAGAAGCGTGAAGTGATTAACTTTGTTAGGAAAAATTAGGAGAGGCAATATAAACAAAATGGTACAATTTTAAAGTGGGTGTGGGAACAGAGAGACCTGGGGTGTACGTACACGTCCTTGAAGGTAGCAAGAACAAGTTGCTATTAAAAAGGCATATGGGGTTCTTGGCTTTATAAATAGAGGCATATAGTACAAAAGCAAGGAAGTTACGCTAAACCTTTATAAAACACTGGTTAGGCCTCAGTTGGAGTATTGTGGCTGATTTTGGGCACCATACTTCAGGAAGGATTTCCAGGCCTTGGAGGGTGCAGCGGAGATTAATTACAATGGTATCAGGGATAAAGAACTTTGGTTGCATGGAGAGACTAGAGAGAATGGGGTTGTTCTCCTTGGAGCAGAGAAGGTTAAGGGGAGATTTCAGAATCTTGCAGGGTTTTGATAGAGTAAATAAGGAGAAACTGTTTCCAGTGGCAGAAGGGTCGAAAGCAAGAGAAGACGGATTTAGGTAATTGGTATAAGAACTAGAGGCGACATGAGGAAAACAAAATTTACATAGTGAGTTGTTATGATGTGGAATGCACTGTCTGAAAGGTTGGTGGAAGCAAATTCAATAGTAACTTTCAATGGGGAATTGGATACACACTTGAAAGGGGAAAAGTTTACAGGGTGATAGGGAAAGAGCAAGGGAATGGGACTAATTGGATCGCTCTTTCAAAGAGCTGGCATGATGGGCCAAATTACCTTCTGTGCTGTATCATTCTATGATTCTATACATTTATTGTGGAAGATAGCCAGTCAAAAGGGAAATGGTGCATCATCTCCTGCCATGAAATGTCATTGTGCACAAGCTCATTGAGCCCAGTTCCAGGGAATGTTCCAGGGTGTCGCAGAGTGGAAGGAATCCTGTTCTGTGCACAACTCTGCCAAGCTTCTGATCTTAGTACATTAAATGGAATGGAATTCATGTTCCTCATATTGCTCTAGGGTTTATAACACCCCAGTAAAGATGAAAATCAATTGAGATACCGTTTTAAATGTTGTTAAATTGTATGCTGCGTACCTAGAGTCTCGGTGAGTTTATTTACTGAGTAGCTCAGCTGCAGAAACCAGAAAGGGTCCAGGTTTAATCACATAGAATTTTACAGCACAGCAACAGGCCTTTCGGCCCACCTGGTCTATGCCAGTGTTTATGCTCCACACGAGCCTCCTCCCACCTTACTATTTCTTTCTCTCTCCCCTTAAATGTGTCGATGCTATTCACCTCAACCAAACCATGTGGTAGCGAGTTCCACATTTCACCAATTTCTGAGTAAAGAAGGTTCTCCTGAATTCCTTATTGGAGTCGATAGTGACTATCTTATAATAATGGCCCCTCGTTTTGGACTCTGCCACAATCTGGTTTATGCGGAGTTAGCTGATCTCAGTAAGGGTAGTGGCAGGAACATTATGATTGGCCTCTACTCCTTGGGTTAGGGAGGGGAAAATCTACAGGGTTTTCACTCTGGATCACTGCAGAGACCACTGCTGGAAGTCGGTGTGTATGGACATTACGTGAGGAAAGGATTGAGCTCTGTTGTGATCTTCTGTGATCTACTTGCCACACACTGTTGAGACTTGCACTTAATTGTATTAGCCACTTAAGCAAGTTCCTGGAAAGCAACCAGCTCCTATGGAGCTGTTACCCCAGCAAGAAGGGGCGAGGAGATAACTACTTAGGAAAATAAGTTGTATGTTGTAAGTGGAATGCACCAAGTGGTTTATTCTTTAGTTCCCATCAGATAAAATCACCAAATGTTTTAATCCTTTCTTTACCTTCTATTCAGACAACCACTCAGCACCGCCAGATGTGACCACCGGTGCCTCGGAGCGTATTGCCCACTTTGAGCGGCCGCAAGTTTCCTCAGTTCGTGGTGTTCCTCGTGGTTTCAACAGTAGCGTAATGGAAACTGCTGATGGTGAGTTTTTGATGGGTTTCAACTTTGAATATGTTCAAAGTGGTGTGACTGTGCTTTTAAAATCTTACTTCGAGCAGAGTCTGGCGCTCAACACTTGAGAACATAATCCTGACCGCAGTGACTGAAATTGGATCCAATTGAACAACTTGTGCTTAATTTTTTGAATTTAGCTTTTTTTTCAGTTGAGGGGTGGTGTGATTTTTGTTGTCTTTAAATGAAGTATGTTTGTGTTCAGAAAAAGAACCAGTTCAATTCCAGGCACCCAGTGACTAAAGAATTTTTAAATTGATGGAAGGGGCAGTTGCAAAGTGAAGCATCCTTTATTCTGACCAGCCCAGACTTAAAAGAGCAACACCTATTGTTGTGAACTTTATCATTCCTATATTAAACGCCTTTGTGCCTTCTCCGAATCAGATTGACAAACTGTTGGCATTTAATGCAGTGTGGGCTTCTATCTACTACAGTTCTCATTAAGAGTGCTCAAACCTATTTCACATAGAACCCTTGCCACCAGGAAGGAGACATTAATCTCGTTAATCTGGGCATGATTCAAACCCAAGTGACAGAAATTTTAAAAATCGTCAGAACATCCCAAAGCACTTCACAGCCAATGAAGTACTTTTTGAAGTGTAGTCACTGTTGTAATGTAGGAAACGTGGCAGCCAATTTTCGCACAGCAAGGTCCCACAACTAGCAATGTGGTAATGACCAGATAATGTTTTTAGGTGTTGGTTGAGGGATAAATATTGGCCAGGACACAAGGGAGAATAGCTCACTTCAGAATACCTCACTTCTCTTCTTTGAAATAGTTCGCATGAGAGGGCAGATAGAGCCTCGTTTTAACGTCTCATCCGAAAAAAAAGGCACCTCAAAGTGCAGCACTCCCTCAGCACTGCACTGGAGTGTCAGTGTAGATTTTGCGTTGTCTTTAGAGTGGGACTTGAACCTTTTGACTCTGAGGCAAGTATGCTACTACTGAGTCAGGATGATAGATGTGAGCTCTAATAATGCCCAGTACTACAAACAACCTGAGGACAAATGTGACATATGTCAAACATCGGCTCACAGCATGCCCACTGCTGTGTGCAATCTAGGGACACCTGTCAAACAGCATCAACAGCGCCAAATGCTGTAAAATTAAAAAAATATGCTTTACTTTCATAGCGCCATCTGTCATTTTAACAACCACCCAAATTCTCTCTTGAACCAGACTGTAGTGATGTGCCTTTGTAGCCTGTAATATTTGAAAATTGTTCATCTCCATCCCAAAATAAAAGCCCTCATGGTAGACCTAGTAGAGAAAATTTGAAAAGAATATGCTTCTTTTGCTCATTTTGACAGGTGTACCTGTGAATAGCAGAGTCTCGTCAAAAATTCAGCAGCTCCTTAACACACTCAAGAGACCCAAGCGGCCACCACTGAAAGAATTCTTTGTGGATGATTTTGAAGAACAGCTGGAAGGTACAATCGTCTAGATAAAGATCACACACAGAATCACAGAAACCCCACAGTGCAGATAGAGGCCATTTCGGCCCCCACCCACGTATTTAATCCCCCTAACACTAAGGGTCAATTTATCATAGCCAATCATCCTAACTCGCACATCTTTGGACTGTGGGAGGAAACCGGAGCACCCGGCGGAAACCCACGCAAACACGGGGAGAATGTGCAAACTCCACACAGACAGTCACCCGAGGCCGGATTCGAACCAGAAGATGAAACCAGTTCTTCTATTGGAGAAAACTGAACTACTCAGTACTGAGCATTCAGATACATTAGTGTGCAGTTTCATTTTCAGAAATCGCAAGCGCCCCTGGGATCACATGGGGCAGGCCAACCAATGACAAAGGGGGATTCCTATTATGCTTATGGGGTAACCATTTACATATGGAATCTCCATAAGCATAATAGGAATCACCTAAAAAATACAATTTCATACCACTGAAATAGAAATAATTAATCACATGTTCAAAATTACTTAAAATAATTTACATTTAATTAGACATTTAAAATAAAAATGTAATTTTTTGAAAAATAAATTTAAACATTTTTAAACGGGACAAAAATAACAAACTAATTTTAAATGTAAGGGAATGTTTAAATCATTTAAAAAAAAAATTATTTTAACTTTTATTTAAACCCTTATATGCTGATAAAAGAAGGCCTTACGCCTGCTTTTACCAGGCTTATGGGTTTGGTGGGTATTCGTTGGGCAAATAGCTCTTGCCACAAACTCCATCCCCCTCCCCCTCCCTGGCCATTAGACATGCTGAACCCGACTGTTTGCAACATCTGCATACTGTTCAAACCCAAGGTCAACTTCTGACCCCATATCTTTTCCATCTGCCTACTTCCACCTCTGTAACATTGCCCGCCTCTGTTGCTACCTCCACTCATCTGCTGAAATTATCATCCATGCCTTTGCCACCTTGACTATTCCAGTACTCTCCTGTCCAACCTCCCATCCTCCAACCTCTAACATTCACCTCATCCAAAACTCTGCTGCCTGTAACTTTACTGGGCTCCTTGATGCCACACTTAGTCAAATGCTGCCTTGATGTCAAGAGAAGTCACTCACACCTCACCTGGAATTCAGCTCCTTTGTCCATGTTTGGACCAAGGCCGTAATGAGGTCGGGAGCTGAGTAGTCTTGGCGGAACCCAAACCGGGCATCAGTGAGCAGTTTATTGGTAAGTAGGTGCCGCTTGATAGCACTGTCGATGAAAACCTCCATCACTTTGCTGATAATTGAGAGTAGACTGATGGGGCAGTAATTGGCCAGGTTGGATTTGCCCTGCTTTTTGTGGACCTGGGCAATTTTCCACATTGTCGGATAGATGCCAGTGTTGTAGCTGTACTGGAACGGCTTGGCTAGAGGCGCGGCTAGTTCTGGAGCACAAGTTTTCAGCACAATAGCCAGGATGTTGTACGGGCCCATAGCCTTTGCTGTATCCAGTGCACTCAGCCATTTCTTGATATCACGTGGAGTGAATCAAATTGGCTGAAGACTGGCTTCTGTGATGGTGGGGACCTCGGGAGTAGGCCAATAGGGATCATCCACTCGGCACTTCTGGCTGAAGATGGTTGCAAACGCTTCAGCCTTATCTTTTGCACTCACGTGCTGGACTCCACCATCATTGAGGATGGGGATATTCATGGAGCCTCCTCCTCCCGTTAGTTGTTTAATGGTCCACCACCATTCATGACTGGATGTGGCAGGACTACAGAGCTTAGAGCTTTGATCTGATCCGTTGATTATGGAATCGCTTAGCTCTGTCTATACAATGCTGCTTCCGCTTTTTAGCATGCATGTAGTCCTGTGTTGCAGCTTCCCCAGGTTTGCACCTCATTTTTAGGTACGCCTGGTGCTGCTCCCGGCATGCTCTTCTACACTCTTTATTGAACCAGGGTTGGTCCCCTGGCTTGGTGGTAATGGTAGAGTGAGGGATATGCTGGGCCATGAGGTTACAGATTGTGGTGGAATATAATTCTGCTGCTGCTGATGGCCCAAAGTGCCTCATGGATGCCCAGTTTTGAGCTGCAAGATCTGTTCTGAATCTATCCCATTTAGCACGGTGGTAGTGCCACACAACACGATGGACGGTGTCCTCAGTGTGAAGACGGGACTTCGTTTCCACAATGACTGCGGCGGTCACTGCTACCAATGCTGTCATGGACAGATGCATCTGCGACAAGTAGATTGGTGAGGACAAGGTCAAGTAGGTTCTCTCACCACCTGTCGCAGGCCCTGACTGGCAGTTATGACCTTCAGGACTCGGCCAGCTCGGTCAGTAGTGGTGCTACCAAGCCACTTTTGGTGATGGACATTTGAAGTCCCCCACCCAGAGTACACTCTGTGCCCTTGCTACTCTCGGTGCTTCTTCCAAGTGGATTTCAACATGGAGGAGTACTGATTCATCAGCTGAGGGAGGGCGGTAGGCGGTAATCAGCAGAAGGTTTCCTTGCCCATGCTTGACCTGAAGCCATGAGACTTCATGGGGTCCGGAGTCAATGTTGAGGACTCCAAGGGCCACTCCTTCCTGACTGAGGTCAATGGGAATCAGGGAAAACGCTCCACTGGCTGGAGTCATACCTTGCACAAAGGAAGATGTTTGTGGTGATTGAAGGTCAATCATCGCAGCCCCAGGACAACGCTGCAGGGGTTACTCAGGGCAGTGTCCTAGGCCCAAGCATCTTCAGCTGCTTCATCAATGACCTTCCCTCCAACATAAGGTCAAAAATGGGGATGTTCGCTGATGACTGTACAGTGCTCAGCGCAATTCACAACTCCTCCGGTATGAAGCAGTCCATGCCTGCATGCAACAAGACCTGGACGACATTCAGGCTTGGGCTAATAAGTGGCAGGTAACATTTGTGCCACAGAAGAGCCAGGCAATGACTATCTCCAACAAGCAAGAGTCTAACCACCTCCCCTTGACATTCAACGGCATTACCATCGCCGAATTCCCAACCGTCAACATCCTGGGGGGTACCATTAACCAGAAACTTAACTGGACCAGCCACATAAATACTGTGACAACAAGAGCAGGTCAAAGGCTAGGTATTCTGTGGCGAGTGTCTCACCTCCTGACTCCCCAAACCTTTCCACCATCTACAAGGCACAAGTAAGGAGTGTGATGGAATACTCTCCACTTGCCTGGATGAATGCAGCTCGACACCATCCAGGACAAAGCAGCCCATTTGATTTGCACCCCATCCACCACCTTAAACATTCACTCCCTCCACCACCAGCGTACCGTGGCTGCAGTGTGTACCATCTACAAGATGCACTGCAGCAGCTCACCAAGGCTTCTTCGGCAGCACCTCCCAAACCCGCAACCTCTTCCACCTAGAAGGACAAGGGCAGCAGGCGCATGGGAACACCACCACCTCCAAGTCACACACCATCTTGACTTAGAAGTATATCGCCGTTCCTTCATCATCGCTGGGTCAAATTCCTGGAACTCCCAACTAACAGCACTATGGGAGTACCTTCACCACAGGGACTGCAGTGGCTCAAGAAGACAGCTCACCACCACCTTCTCAAGGGCAGCTAGGGATGGGCAATAAATGCTGGCCTTGCCAGCGATGCCCAGATCCCATAAGCGAATAAAAACTTATCCCACAGTAAGTTCCTCTTACCCATTGCCGAACCACATTGCCTCAAATTTAAAATACTCATCCTAGTGTTTAAGTAATTCCATGCCCTCGCCCCTCTCCATCGCTGTAACCTTCTCCAGTGCTACAACCCACTTTCCTGAGTTCGACCTCCAGAAAGCTTTTACTTTAACTGCATCAATCATTCACCTTCTTGTAATATGGCTCACATAGCCTCGAACTGTAGATATGCTGATTCTGTTCATAGAAACATAGTAGATAGGAGCAGGAGTAGGCCATTTGGCTCCTCGAGCCTGCTCCGCCATTTAATGAGATCATGGCTGATCGTCCAAATTCAGTACCCTGTCCCTGCTTTCTCCCCATATCCCTTGATCCCTTTAGCCTTAAGAAATATATCTAACTCCATCTTGAATATATTTAATGAATGAATTGGCCTCAACTGCCTTCTGTAGTAGAGAATTCCACAGGTTCACCACTCTCTGGGTGAAGAAATTCCTCCTCATCTCTGTCCTAAATGGCTTACCCCTTATCCTTAGACTGTGACCCCTGGTTCTGGTCTCCCCCGCCATCGGGAACATCCATCTAGTCTGTCTAGTCCTGTTAGAATTTTATTAAGTTTCAATGAGATCCCCTCTCATTCTTCTAACCTCTAACGAATATAAGCCTAATCGACCCAATCTCTCTTCATACGTCATTCCTGCCATCCCAGGTATCAGTCTGGTGAATCTTTGCTGCACTCCCTCATAGAGTCATAGAGTTATACAGCACAGAAAGAGGCCCTTCGGCCCATCGTGTCTGCGCCGTCCATCAAGCCCTGTCCAATCTAATCCCATTTTCCAGCATTTGGTCCATAGCCTTGTATGCAATGGCATTTCAAGTGCTCATCCAAATGCTTCTTGAATGTTGTGAGGGTTTCTTCCTCTACCACCCTTTCAGGCAGCGAGTTCCAGACTCCAACCACCCTCTGGGTGAAAAAGTTCCTCCTCAAATCCCCTCTAAACCTCCTGCCCCTTACCTTAAATCTATGCCCCCTTGTTATTGACCCCCCTACTAAGGGGAAAAGTTCCTCTTTATCTACCCTATCTATGCCCCTCATCATTTTGTACACCTCAATCAGGTCCCCCCTCAGCCTTCTTTGCTCCAAGGAAAACAACCCCAGCCTGTTTAGTCTTTCTTCATAACTGAGGCGCTCCATCCCAGGTAACATCCTGGTGAATCTCCTCTGCACCCCCTCCAAAGCAACCACATCCTTCCTATAGTGAGGCGACCAGAACTGCACACAGTACTCCAGCTGTGGCCTTACCAGCGTTTTGTACAGCTCCATCATAACCTCCCTGCTCTTATACTCTATGCCTCGGCTAATGAAGGCAAGTATCCCATATGCCTTTTTAACCACCTTATCTTCCTGTTCCGCTGCCTTCAGGGATCTATGTACATGTACACCAAGGTCCCTCTGACCCTCTGTACTTCCTAGGGTCCTACCACTCATTGTGTATTCCCTTGCCTTATTTGTCCATCCAAAATGCATCACCGCGCACTTTTCAGGGTTAAATTCCATTTGCCACTTTTCCGCCCATCTGACCAACCCGTTTATATCGTCCTGTAGCCTGAGGCTTTCCTCCTCGCAATTTACCACCCCACCAATTTTCGTGTCATCTGCGAACTTACTGATCATACCTTTTACATTCTCCTCCAAATCATTTATGTAGATCACAAACAGCAAGGGACCCAGCACCGATCCCTGAGGTACCCCACTGGACACAGGCCTCCAGTCACAAAAGCAACCTTCGACCATCACCCTCTGCCTCCTGCCACTCAGCCAGTTTAGGATCCAACGTGCCAAGGCACCCTGGATCCCATGGGCTCTTACCTTCTTGACCAGTCTCCTATGCGGGACTTTGTCAAAAGCCTTACTGAAGTTCATGTATACCACATCCACAGCATTTCCTTCATCCACACACCTAGTCACCCCCTCGAAAAATTCAATCAGATTGGTCAGACATGATTTACCCTTGACAAAGCCATGCTGACTATCCCCGATTAATCCTTGCCTCTCCAAGTGGAGACTAATTTTGTCCCTCATAATCTTTTCCAATAATTTCCCTACCACAGATGTTAGGCTCACTGGCCTGTAATTCCCTGGTTTATCCCTGCTACCCTTCTTGAATAATGGTACTACGTTAGCTGTTCTCCAGTCCTCTGGTACATCCCCTGTGGCCAGAGAGGTTCTGAAAATTTGTGTCAGAGCCCCTGCAATCTCTTTTGCCTCACACAGCAGCCTGGGATACATCTCGTCCGGGCCTGGGGATTTATCCACTTTTTGGCCTGCTAAAACCGCTAGTACCTCTTCCCTCTCGATGCTAATATGTTCAAGTATATCACAGTCCCCTTGCCCGATTTCTATGTCTACATCCTCTTTCTCCATAGTGAACACAGATGCAAAAAATTCATTTAAAACCCCGCCTACATCATCAGGCTCTACACACAGATTGCCACTTTGGTCCCTAATGGGCCCTACCCTTTCCCTGGTTATCCTCTTGCCTTTAATATACTTATAAAAACATCTTAGGATTTTCCTTTATTTTGCTCGCCAGTGTTATTTCATGGCCCCTCCTCGCTCTCCTAATTTCTTTTTTAAGTATGCCCCTGCACTTTTTATACTCCTCTAGGGCTTCCTCCGTCTTTAGTCTTTTGTAACTGCCAAAAGCCCCCCTTTTTTTCCTAATGCATTTTTGTATATCCCTTGTCATCCAAGGTTCCCTTTGCTTGTTGGTCCCACCCTTGACCTTTACGGGAACATGTTGGCGTTGTACTCTCTCTATTTCCCTTCTGAAAGTCTCCCACTGCTTTGATGTGGATTTTCCGAAAAGTATCTGCTCCCAGTCCACTTTTGCCAGATCCTGCCTTATCATATTAAAATCGGCCTTCCCCCAATTTAGAACCCTTATTTCCGGGCCGTCTTTGTCTTTTTCCATGACCACCTTAAATCTCACCGAATTATGGTCACTGTCGCCAAAATGCTCTCCTACTGACACTTCCACCACTTGCCCCGGCTACATTCCCTAGAATTAGGTCCAGTACCACCCCCTCTCTTGTAGGACTTTCTACATGTTGGCTCAAAAAGCTCTCCTGGATGCCCTTTAAGAATTTTGCACCCTCTAAGCCTTTCACACTCTGACTATCCCAATTAATATTGGGGAAGTTGAAATCCCCCACTATTGTTACCCTATTATTTTCGCACTTCTCTGAAATTTGCCTATATATCTGTTCCTCTATCTCCCCCTGACTGTTCGGGGGCCTATAGTACACTCCCAGCAAAGTGCTTGCCCCCTTTTTGTTTTTAAGTTCTACCCATATGGCCTCATTAGAGGAACCCGCTAATATATCATCCCTCCTTACAGCAGTAATTGACTCCTTAATTAATATTGCAACACCTCCTCCCCTTTTACACCCCACTCTGTCTCGCCTGAAGATTCTATACCCCGGAATATTGAGCTGCCAGTCCTGACCCTCCCTCAACCATGTCTCCGTGATAGCAACAATATCGTACTCCCATGTGTTCAACAACAACTTCAGTTCATCCACCTTATTTGCAAGACTCCTTGCATTAAAATAAATGCCTTCCAGCCTTGCCATATTGCCTTTTGCCTTCGCATATTTGCTCTGCCTTCCCAGCTGACTTGTTTTTTCCTCCGTATTTGGCTGTAAATCACCCCCTACTATAGCTCCACTCTGTATCCCATCCCCCTGCCAAGTTAGTTTAAACCCCCCCCCCCCCCCCCCAACAGTGCTAGCAAACCTCCCCGCAAGGATATTGGTCCACCTCTGGTTCAGGTGTAAACCATCCGACTTGTACAAGTCCCACCTTTCCCAGAAGCAGACCTAGTGATCCAGGAAACTAAAGCTCTCCCTCCTGCACCATCCCTTTAGCCACGCATTCATCTGTTCTATCTTCCTATTCCTATACTCACTAGCACGTGGCACCGGGAGTAATCCAGAGATTACAACCTTTGAGGTCCTGCTCTTTAATCTTCTACCCAGCTCCCTAAATTCTTGCTGCAGGACCTCATCCCTCTTTTTACCTATGTCGTTGGTACCAATGTGGACCACGACCTCTGGCTGTTCGCCCTCCCCCTCCAGAATGCCCTGCAGCCGCTCAGTGACATCATTGACCCTAGCACCAGGGAGGCAACAAACCATCCTGGATTCACGTCTACGGCCACAGAAACGCCTATCTGTTCCCCTAACTATAGAATACCCTACCACTAATGCTTTCCCACTCTTTTTCCTCCCTTTTTGGGCAGCAGGAGCACCCCCAGTGCCAGGAAGTTGGCTGCTGCCGTCTTCCCCTGATAAGTCATCCCCCCCAACAATATCCAAAGCGGTAAACCTGGTTGAAAGGGAGATGGCCATAGCGGTCCCCTGCACTACCTGCCTGCTTATATTGTTCCGCCTGGTGGTCACCCATTTCCCCTCTGCCTCTGCAGCCCTACCCTGTGGCGTGACCAACTCACTGTACGAGTAATTCGCGACCCTCTCAGCATCGCGAAAGCTCCACAACCCATCCACCCGCAGCTCCAGCTTCCCAAGACGTTCCGTTAGTAGCTGCAGCTGGATGCATTTCTGGCACACGTGTTGGTCAGGGACACTGGCAGCGTCCCTGAATTCCCACATAGAGCAAGAGGAGCACATCACGGGGCTGGGCTCTCCTGGCATGACCTATCCTTTTAATCAATCCAAATTAAAATAATTCAATACCACCATCAAAGTAAGCCCTACCTGGTCTCTGGAGCCCTTTGTAGGCCCGCTCTACCACTGAAGCACCCGCCAAAGCTCTGAGGCCTTGCCTCACCTAACTCCCTGACTCACCCAACTCTCAGCACTCTGCTGAAATCGCACTCAGTGCAAAATCGCACTTCAAGGCCTGTTTTTATAGGCCCTGAAACAAAGACTTGCTGAGCCCAGGTTAACCAGATTACTCCAGCCTCTTTTCAAACTGCTCCCCTCTCCGGCTCTCGCTCTTTTCAAACTGTTCTCCCGCTCTCGCTCTTTTCAAACTGCTCTCCTCTCCGGCTCTCGCTCTCTTCTCCATGGCAAGAACATCCTTCCTCAGATAAGGCGACCAAAACTGCACACAATACTCAAGGTGTGGTCTCCCCAAGGCCCTGTACAACTGCAGCAAGATATCCTTGCTCCTGTACTCAAATCTTCTTGCTATGAAGGCCAACATACCATTTGTCGCCTTAATCGCCTGCTGCACCTGCATGCTTACCTTCAGCGACTGGTGCACAAGGACACTCAGGTCTCGTTGCACTTCCCCTTTTCCCAATCTATTGCCGTTCAGATAATCTGCCTTCCTGTTTTTGCCACCAAAGTGGATAACCTCGCATTTATCCACGTTATACTGCATCTGTCCAATCACCCAACCTGTCCAAATCATACTGGAGTTTCTCTGCATCCTCCTCACAGCACACACGCCCACCCAGCTTTGTGTCGTCTGCAAACTTGGAGATATTACATCTAGTACCCTCATCTAGATCATTTATATATATATTGTGTATAGCTGGGGTCCGAGCACCGATCCCTATGGTACCCCACTAGTCACTGCCTGCCACTCGGAAAAAGAGCCGTTTATTCCAACTCTTTGCTTCCTGTCTGCCAACCAGTTCTCCATCCGAGTCAGTACCTTACCCCCAATCCCATGTGCTTTAACTTTGCACGCTAATCTCTTATGCGGGACCTTATCGAAAGCCTTCTGAAAGTCCAAATATACCACATCCACTGGTTCTCCCTTATCTATTCTACCTGTTACATCCTCAAAAAAATTCCAGTAGATTAGTCAAGCACGATATACCTTTTGTAAATCCATGTTGACTTTGTCCGATCCTGTCACTGTTTTCCAAGTGCTCTGCTATTACATCTTTTATAATGGACTCTAGCATTTTCCCCACTACCGATATAATTCCCCATTTTCTCTCTACCACCTTTTTTAAAAAGTGGGATTACATTAGCTACCCTCCAATCCATGGGAACTGTTCCAGAGTCTATAGAATTTTGGAAGATGACCAGCAATGCATCTACTATTTCTGGGGCCACTTCCTTAAGTACCCTAGGATGTAGATTATCAGGCCCTGGGGATTTATCGGTCATCAATCCCGTCAATTTCCCTAACACCATTTCCCTACAAATACTGATTTTATTCAGTTCCTCCCTCTCATTAGACCCTATGTTCCCCGACATCCCTGGAAGGTTATTTGTGTCCTTCTTTGTGAAGACAGAACCAAAGTATGTATGTAATTGATCTGCCATTTCTTTGTTCCCCATTATAAATTCCCCTGATTCTGACTGCAAGGGACCTACGCTTGACTTCACCAATCTTTTTCTCTTCACATATCTATAGAAGCTTTTACAGTCAGTTTTTATGTTCCCTGCAAGCTTACTCTCATTCTATTTTCCCCTTCTTAATTAATCCCTTTGTCCTCCTTTGCTGAATCCTAAACTGCTCCCAATCCTCAGGTTTGCTGCTTTTTCTGGCCAATTTATATGTCCTCTCCTTGGATCTTATGCTATCCCTAATTTCCCTTGTTAGCCATAGCTGAGCCACCTTTTTTGTTTTATTTTTATGCCAGACAGTGATGAACAAAGTTCATCCATGCGATCTTTAAATGTTTGCCATTGCCTATCCACCGTCAACCCGTTAAGTAACGTTCCCTAATTCATCCTAGCCAACTCATCCCTCATACCATCGTAGTTTCCTTTATTTAAATTCAGGACCCTAGTCTCTGAGTCAACTACTTCACTCTCCATCTCAATGAAGAATTCTATCATATTATGATCGCTCCTCCCCAAGGGGCCTCACACAACAAGATTGCTAATTAATCCTTTCTCATTACATAATACCCAGTCTAAGATGGCCTGATCTCAAATATTCAGTCTAAGATGGCCTGATCTCTAGTTAGTTCCTCGACATATTGGTCCAGGAAACCATCCCGTATACACTCTAGGAATTCCTCCTCCACGGTATTGTTACTAATTTGGTTAGCCCAATCTAAATGTAGATTGAAGTCACCCATGATAACTGCTGTGCCCTTATTGTGTTTCTAATTTCCCGTTTAATGCCATCCCGAACCTCAACATTACTGTTTGGGGGTCTGTATACAACTCCCACTAACGTTTTCTGCCCCTTGGCATTTCTCAGCTCTACCCATACAGATTCTACATCATCAGAGCTAATATCCTTCCTTACTATTGTGTTAATCTCTTTAACCAGCAATGCTACCCCACCTCCTTTTCCTTTTTGCCTGTCCTTCCTGAATATTGAATACCCCTGGATGTTGAATTCCCAGCCTTGGTCACCCTGGAGCCATGTCTCCGTAATCCCAATTATATCATACCCGTTTACATCCATTTGCGCAGCGAATTCATCCACCTTGTTACGAATGCTCCTCGCATTAAGACACAAAGGCCTAGAAATTGGGTATAGCCCCGCCAGCTCGTTTGCGCCGAAAATTTTGCGCTGGCCGCGGAGCCAGTTGCGCCCGTCCCATATTCACTTTTAGCGCCCCAAGGCGGAACCGGGCACTGTTCCAGGGTGTGCCCGCCCCCGCTTGGGGCGCTGAAAGTGAATTTCAGCGCTCCCGGTGCCGCTGCGCCACCCGATGCGGTGCGGCAGGCTGCTGTACTGCAGGCCTCCTCCTTCTCTTAAGGAGGAGGTGCCTGCAACGGCCGGAGCCCCGATCGCGAGTGCCGGCAAAAGAGCCCGGCACAACGGAGAAGTGCCGGGCTCCACGGAAACCAGCCGGCAATGCCGCGGGGGGGGCGGTGGAGGAGGCCGGGGAAGGAGGTGCGGGCAGGCGGCCGCCGAAAAAGCGGCCGGCCGCACCTCCACCTTAAAGCGCCCCGCTAAGACTGCAGTAAGGACCCGGTCTCCCGATGTTGTTAGCGGCCGCCACGGAAGAGGCGGCCGCTACTGAAGATGGGGGTCGGGGCGGTAGCGGGGCGGAACCGGGGCACTGCGCACACCGATGACGTCATCGGTGCCGGCGCAGCGCTACCGGCTACCGCCGCCATTACCGCGGCCCTCAAAATCAGCGCTACCACCCCTTCTGGCGCAGAAGCCCTCTTTGGGCTGTAACTGGGCGCAAACCCCACCGAATTTCTAGGCCAAAGACTTCAGGCTTGGTTTTTTTTAACATTCTTAGTCCTTTTAGAATTATTATTTACTGTGGCCCTGTTTGATTTACATCCTTGATTTCTCTGCCTCCCACTTTTGCTTTTCTCCTTCCTGTCTTTTGCTTCTATCCTTGCTTCCATTTCCTCTGTCTCCCTGCACAGGTTCCCAACCCCCTGCCATTTTAGTTTAAACCCTCCCCAACAGCACTAGCAAACACCTCCCCTAGGACATCAGCCCCGGTCCTGCCCAGGTGCCAACCGTCCAATTTGTACTGGTCCCACCTCCCCCAGAACCGGGTCCGATGTCCCAGGAATTTGAATCCCTCCCCCTTGCACCATTCCTCTAGCCATGTCTTCATCTGAAATATCCTTCTATTTCTACTCTGACTAGCACGTGGCACTGGTAGCAATCCTGAAATTACTACTTTTGAGGTCCTATTTTTTAATTTACCTTCTAACTCCCTATATTCAGCTTTTAGGACCTCATCCCATTTTTTACCGATACCGTTGGTACCTATATGCACCACGACAACTGGCTGTTCACCCTCCCCCTCCAGAATGCCCTGCAGCCGCTCAGACATCCTTGACCCTTGCACAAGGGAGGCAACATACCATCCTGGAGTCTCGCTTGCGGCCACAGAAACGCCTATCTATTCCCCTTACAATCGAATCCCCTATCACTATAGCTCTCCCGCTCTTTTTCCTCCCGTCCTGTGCAGCAGAACCACCCCTGGTGCCAGGAAGTTGGCTACTGCTGCCTTCTCCCGATAAGCCATCTCCCCCAACAATATCCAAAGCGGTATATAGAAACATAGAAGATAGGAGCAGGAGTAGGCCATTTGGCCCCTTGAGCCTGCTCCGCCATTCAATGTGATCATGGCTGATCATCCAAATTCAGTACCCGCTCCCTGTTTTCTCCCCATACCCCTTGATCCCTTTAGCCTTAAGAAATATATCCAGCTCCTTCTTGAATATATTTAATGAACTGGCCTCCACCGCTTCTGTGGTAGAGAGTTCCACAGGTTCACCACTCTCTGGGTGAAGAAATTCCTCCTCATTTCTGTCCTAAATGGCCTACCCTTTATCCTTAGACTGTGTCCCCTGGTTCTGGACTCCCCGACCATTGGGAACATCCTTCCTGCATCTAGTCTGTCCAGTCCTGTCAGAATTTTATACGTTTCAATGAGATCACCTCTCATTCTTCTAAACTCCAGCGAGTACAAGCCCAATCGACCCAATCTCTCCTCATACGTCATTCCTGCCATCCCAGGTATCAGCCTGGTGAATCTTCGCTGAACTCCTTCCATGGCAAGAACATCCTTCCTCAGATAAGGCGACCAAAACTGCACGCAATACTCGAAATGTGGTCTCACCAAGGCCCTGTACAACTGCAGCAAGACATCCTTGTTCCTGTACTCAAACCCTCTCGCTACGAAGGCCAACATACCATTTGCCTTCTTTAACCGCCTGCTGCACCTACATGCTTACCTTCAGCGACTGTATCTGTTTGAGAGGGGGATGGCCACAGAGGACCCCTGCACTACCTGCCTGCACCTACTACTCTGCCTGCCGCCTGTGCAGCCTTTACCTGCGGTGTGACCAACTCTCTAAACATGCTATCCACGAAGTCCTCAGCATCGCGAATACTCCAGTATGTATCAATTCGCAGCTCCAGCGCCGCAATGCGGACTGCCAGTAGCTGCAGCTGGATACACTTCCCGCACGCATGATCGTCAGGGACACAGAGAGTGTCTCTGATTTCCCACAGTGCAGGAGGAGCATGCCACAGGGCCGACTGTGCTGCCATAACTTACCCTTTAATTAATTCAAATTAAATTAAATCCAATCAATACCACTAATTATACTACAATTAAATGATATACTCAAGGGCCCTTGTTTACTAGCACTCCCCGCTACACAACAGAGACCTTAGAAACTATAAAACACAAAATTAAGACCGTCTAAACCTTATACACTATTAACCTTAACTGTCAAACTATAGAGTAGTATAAATACTCACCTGGCCGTACTCACCCAATCAGCTGCTTCCTCTTGCCCGCGTCACTTTTTGAATCGTGACGTGGCAGTGGCACGCCGCCGCAGGTCTGTGAGATTGGTAAGCCTCTGGAAAAAAAACCCGCGAAACTGAGTATAAATACCGGCTGCTCCCGACAATGGGCCTCTGAAAAAATAACGTGAAACTGAGTATAGATATTCACCGGCTGCTCCCGACACTGAGCCTCTGAAAAAACCCGCGAAACTGAGTATACATACTCACCGGCCGCTCCCGACACTGGGCCTCACACCGAAAGTCATTGACTCCAGCAAGAATTGCCAGTCCACTGATGTGATGAGAGTTGGCTAAGGGACTAATAATTCCAAGTCTTAGAAGGTGAAGAGGAGGAAATCCTCTCTCACTATTCCCAGGGTCTAGGCACCTTTCATTTACTGACTATAATATATACATTGTCATTAATTTCCCAATGTACCAAGGACTCTAGGACCAAATTCTGGTTAATTTCCCTGTACTTCCCCTCTCCCATCAATAATGCTAATAGTCGTTCACGATAGCATCTGAGTCAATTTACCCTCGTCTCTAATACGCATGATAGTGATATGTGGCAGAGATCTTGACTTAAAGATTGAGGACTATGACATATTTTCTGATTTAATTTCTTTTTATATTGCTTGTTTTTATTATCCTGCTTCGATTTCAGTTCCACAAGCAGACCCTAATCAGCCAAAACCGGAAGGTCTGCAGACGACAGCATTACAAGGGGAGCCGCTCGGAGTAGTGACGAATTGGCCTCCATCGCTGCTGGCAGCTGTACAAAGGTGGGGGACCACACAGCCCAAGGCCTCTTGTCTGACCTCACTAGATACTACAGGGAAGCCAGTTTACACACTCACTTATGGTAAGCACCTGCCAACTGAATAAGGTAATAGACACTTGTTATTGGTAATCATGTTTATAATATACTTTTTAATTCAAGGATCGAATGAATGCGTACTGATGCAGGATTAAACAGTAAACTCATCTGTTTATAGTGGTGTTAATGTGATTTTAAAATGGCTTCGTGGCCAGTGTAATGATGTTTCTTGGAGCCACAGAAAGCCTTGCAACACAGTGTACTTAATGGTTGATTATTTTGTTTTGTCTGTTTTAGGGAAGCTGTGGACTCGGAGCCTCAAGCTAGCTTACACACTCCTCAACAAACTGAGCAATAAGAATGATCCACTGCTGAGACCTGGTGATAGAGTACGTCACTCTTGCCCAGAATTGTAGTTTCCTTTTTGTAGAATCATAGGAATTACAACTTAAAAGCGGTTTACTACATGTGATGGTGCTAACTGCTGCACTACAGCTACCTAATCCCATTTGTTTGCCCCTCCCCTGTATACTTTTACATTCAGGATTGATTTAAAGGATGATACTTACGCATTTACTTTCTAACACTACTTCAAGTTCCAAACCAATGCAAAGCATAATATTACAAATTACAGTAATTACATGCAGCTCTTGGTGAGGTACCTAGCTATACAGACCACTAAGGTCTCTACTTCAAACCTGGTGTCTGCTGAATTACCTGATTATAGCCAGGGTAGGGACTGGGTCCTACAATTGGACTTCAAGTCAGGGAGGGGGAAAACCTGCTCTACATTCCTATGCAGTGACCTTGCTAGAAATGTGCATGTGTGGACATGGGTTGAAGATTGGATCAATCTTGGCTGCAATGCCCACCCCATCCCATGATCAAGTAGCTTGCATGTGCTCATAACCTAGACTCTCACACACTGACCACTTTTGCAAGTACTAGAAGGCTGCTGCTGACAGTAGAATAGTGTTTAGATGAGTCATAGCCTTTGGGAGAGGAGATAAGATTTTTGGGAGGACAAAGAGGAAGATAAACTATACATCAATCATTGCTGAATTCAATAGCAAAAGATTGCTGGGGACTTAGCTGGCAGGATATGAATTGTAAAGCAGTCATAAGCTGGCAAATAGATTAGTGTGGTTGAATCCTACAAAATACCACTACTACATGGAGTGGTTGAGGCAAATTAGCATAGATGGGGGGAAGCTAGATCAGTACATGAGTGAGAAAGGGTTAGAAGTATATGATAGGGTGAGATGAAAATGGGTGGGAGGATGCTTGTGTGGAGCATAAACACTGGCATAAACCTGTTGGGCTGAATGGCCTGATTCTGCGCTGTAAAATTCCATGTAAAATTATCATAGCTCTTTCCCAGTGAGACTCAATACTGACCTCAAAGAGCAAACATAAGAAATTACGTTTGCCCTACAAAAAGGCGTAAGTTAATTATTTGGGAAAGGAAAAGAAAAATTTATTGTTGGAAGAAAGAAAGTTGGTGAAGTTTACTTTTGGTGCCAAACTCTTAAAGTTGCCTCTTTTGCCAACCAGGAATTATTAAAAACGCACAGGTTTAGTTAAACATCTGAAGCTAAAGTGCGGTTTAATGACGGCCCCCTCTGAACGTTTTAACCAAACATCACATTTTGGGAGCATCTTGCATATATTTCAGACCCAGTTTTCAAATAACATTTCTCTGTTCTGTTATAGGTGGCTTTGGTGTATCCAAACAATGACCCTGTGGCATTTATTGTGGCATTTTACGGTTGCCTTTTAGCAGAACTGGTCCCTGTGCCCATTGAAGTACCATTAACTAGAAAGGTAATGCCAGATATCATCTGAACTTTTGATCCAAATTGGTGTTGGTTCTGTAGTACTAGATTAGGGTCGTTGAATCTGTAGTGCTAAAATATTCTTCTCAAGTACTCTGTAATGTTTCTTTTGCTCTTGTTAGGATGCTGGCAGTCAGCAGATTGGCTTTCTACTTGGCAGCTGTGGTGTGTCAGTCGCTCTCACCTGTGATGCCTGTCACAAAGGATTACCAAAGTCCCAAACTGGCGACGTGGTGCAATTTAAAGGTAATATCACACACTTTATTAGTAAGCAGGGGATAATGAGTAAAATAACCACAACTTTTTTGAAAGAGATGTCAGAGCCAGGAAGTCCTTCACACAAGATTTAAAAAAAACTTGCATTTACATAGCGCCTTTCACGACCTCAGGATGTCCCAAAGCACTTTACAGCCAATAAAGTACTTTTGAAGTGTAGTCACTGTTTTAATGTAGGAAAAGTGATCAATATGTGGAATGGACTTCCATGTGGGGTAGTTGAGCCAAAAACCCTGGAATCATTTAAGAAGCAGCTGTATATTGTGATGATGTGGGAAGGGGAAACTGCAGGTTCTTATTGGATGGATGAACAAAGATGGGCTCAATATCTTGTCAATCCACAACTATGCCATGAGTTACAGTACACGTGCTTAAATGCCTAATGTCACTCTTTCTATAATGGTTGATTGAACTCCATTAAGAATATGTTGTTACCAACATGGGTTCAGATGGATTTTTTTCCCCCTTTTTGTTCAACTTTAGTGGTCAACACCAGCAGATAGTGGATTTAAATGGCATATCTGTGAATGAGTGCACAGCATGTATAACTCCACTAATGCCAGCCATTATTCTGTCACATAAATGGCACAATATTTTGGTAATGAACTTTTACTTGAGTGGGCTTTCCTTGACAGCCAGATATTACTACCAAATTTATTAAAATTACCATCAAAATCTAATAATACATTTCAGTACGTAACTAATGCAATAAAGTCTCAGCAGGTGATTTTGGAAATAATTGTAGTGAAGTGCTTTCCGCCAATTTGATTGTTGGAACTTGATCTGCCCACCCTACATCAAAACCTCAAATCACCAGACAAGCTAAACTGTTTGTTCTATTTGTAGGTTGGCCTCGACTGGGTTGGTTTGTGACCGATGTTAAACACTTGTCAAAGCCTCCTAAAGATTGGCATCCTATGATCAGGGATGCCAGCAATAATATTGCTTACATTGAGGTATGTTCTGAACTAATCTCACAATATGGTGCTTTATTGGACTTTGATTTAACCTGGTAAGCATGCGATATTTCTTATTCAGCAAACTAGATGTATTGTTTTTGCAAAAATAATTGCGTTGCCTGAACACAAAATCTGTAACAAAATTTAAAACGCAACGCCAAAAAATTCTTCTACTGTATATTTGCAAAAGGGTAGTTAGAAAGCCAATCCAAACCCTAAGGAAACCATATGGAATTGAATAGGAGGATGAACAGGAAATAGTAAACATACTAAATCAGTACTTCTTGAGAGGTTTGTACCATGGAGGACTTCAACAGTGTACTATCAAATATTAGCAAAGCAGAGGTTCTGGATGTGGCTGTAAGGGATGCATATTGGTAAATCCTGAGGGATGGATGAACTACAGCCCAAGGTGCTTAGAAAGATGACAGAGATTTGTGAAGAATTAATGATCACATTGAAGCAGTCAGTGAACATTGGCCGCATGCAGTTCCTATATTCAGTGAGGGCAAACAACTACACCGTGGCAATTACAGACCCATTAGCTTGGCCTGAATAATTGGATAACTAATAGAACCAAGAATCCTAAGAGGATCATCCAGGCCTTGGAGATTGTGTGAAGGAAAGCATCGAGACTGATCCCTGGCATTGGAGAGGGATAAGCAGTAAAGAATTGACTAGGTAAGCTGTTGAGGCTCAAAATAGAGATCCTTGGAGGTGTATAAACTATTTAATGTAATAAGGAAAGTAAACCCAAAATAGTGTGTTTAGATATGCCAGGATAGGCGAACAAGAGGGCAGAGGTTCAGAGTTTTGATGGTCAAGTTTAGGTTTGGTGCCAAGAAATATTTATTTGGATAGAAAGCAATGAACAGCTGAAACAAGTTGCCAGGAAGAGTGGTGGAGGCCAAGACATGGGAGTCATTTAAGAAACACTTAGACGCTGCAATGGGTAGATTGTTGGGTTGGTATTCTGAAAGGATATAATCAAATTGGCCTATGGTCCTTCATTTAAACCTATTTTTGATGGTACACTCACAGCAGATGGTTGAGGATAATTCATATAAAATTTACTTAAAACATCTTCCTGTCAGTTTTCCCTATTACATTGAGTTAGAACAAGCTTGTCCTAGTAGTACTAGGTTGGCTCAAGGCACACCTGTCCAGCAGCTGGTATGGTGGCATAAAATAATAAAGATGCATGTAAGCTACAAACAATGACTGGGTGCTACTAGATGCTTTAAATGATGAGCATCTAGCCAGTGCTTTAAAGTGTGGAGAACAAGAATTGCCCTGGTTATTTGTGGCAAAATCATAAATGTGTTTTCAATGCACAAGTTTATGAATTCTCTACAAATAGTGAAGAGAGGAAATTTTCACCCTATTGCCTTTAAATTGAAGAAAATTTGAGTACTTCGACACCTACTATTGATGAACTATCTTGAACGGTAGATAATCTATTATTGCTGGTCCAAACTGGATGCATGCTCAAGGGATTGGCTAGTATAACTGATTTGGATCAAAGGTGTGATAGAATCACTTCTGATTGCAGATTAATTTGTTTACATTGGTGTACATGGAAAGTGGATAGCTCATAATTTTTGAATATTCCTAATTTGTCTTTTTTTTTGTTCCTCCTTCAGTACAAGACCAGTAAAGAAGGAAGTTCGATGGGCATCACTGTATCTCAGACTGCCATGTTGGCACATTGCCATGCCCTTAGCCAAAGCTGTGGATACATTGAAGGTGAGTTAATTGTGCTTAATTGATATTCAGCCAAAAGCCACTTTGCTGGATGGAATGTGATCGGATTCAAGAAGTTTTTAGTTGGAACATTGGTGGGGGTGGGGGGGGATCCCCATGGATAAAATTTATTACTTGCAAGCCTGGCTGATGGGAGGATCTGCCAACATAGTCCCTTGACCAGTAACTAAGGCAGTGTGGAGTGTGCATTTTTCTTGCTTAATTTTTCCCCTTTCTCTATTGAAGGTGCTGACTTGTCTGTGTTGGTTCCAGAAGTAACAGCAGCCCTCTGGTACCTCACCAAAGTCGCAATTCTTCATGTGTGAGCTTAGACGATGAATATTTGTAAATAATTTGACCTTTGCGGGAGGGAGAGGTTATTTCAGTCACGCCTGAACCCGGGCGTATGGTTATTCCATGATGGTGATCAGGGTAGAAACTTGGCCTAATTTTTAATGTTTCCCCCTTCCCAAACCTGGGGTGTTAAGGCCAATTGTAGCAACCCAATGCCATCTTGGCAGAGATCAGCTCACTCAGTACAGTCCAGGACTCGAGGCTGAAACCTTGCTGTATGATTCAGTACTACAGTATTACATCAGTTAGTGATTTTAGATATTAAACCAACTGGGGGAGCTCTGAGTGTGCATCTTTACTACTGCATGATACAGTCTGTATTTCAGTGTGTTTTCCCATTCTGGGGTTGATTTTGTAGGGTATTTGAAATGATCTGCGATTATATATTTACTTAGAGAGATTTTACAGAGCTTACTGGCTGATACATTTTATGTACCAACTGATCCAACATATCATTGAAGTGGAGGAGACTGTTTATGAATTAAAAGCTGTAGCCCCCAAATCAGAGTGATGTGATGGTATTTCACGGACCTATAACTTGGATACTTCATGACTTGGAGGGTGAGACTCCATTTCAAAGGATTTTTTTTAACAGAAGCAGTTTTGAAGTATAATTGATTTGTACATGTGGGACATAACAGAACTGGGTTGTAAGACATCTGTTAGCCGTGCTATGAAGCAGATTACAGCAAATTTGTCAGAACAGCTGCATAAAGCAAGTTACAGCTGAGCTGTGATATAACTTATGTTTTACATTTGTATTGCAGGGGAGACATTAACAAATGTATTGGACTTTAAACGGGATGCTGGACTGTGGCATGGCATTTTAACTGTAAGTCTTTTCTCCAGGTTTGTCTTTGAGGGGCACTGATGGTCTGTTTTGCCACCCACAGTTAATGAACATGGCATCATCTGTTCACAATATAAGCTTGGATATCTATGGTACATAGTTACATTGTATGGTACATATACCTGCATTGTTTCCTAGGTACACAAACTGCATTTACTGCAAATTGGATCACTTGATCTTATCATATGCTTTCTTGTGGAAAAATTAGTTGAGTCAGACAGGTTGTATAAATAGAGCTGCCATTACGGTCCCCGTGATTTAAACCACCCATGTTTAAAATGGGCAAATAGTGCAAACCATTTGCCATTACTATTATTGTCGATTACAAAGTCACCACTTCGTGTGTCGGCTATTTTGGGCAGATGCAGGTGTTCAGTGAGTAGTTTGCAACTTGTTACGGTGTAATTAGCTATTATACTTAATCATCTTTAAGTGGTATCGACTAACATTAGGTATTTGATGAAATTGTGAACACTGTGTTTGACGAATGCGTGAACAGGGGCAACTTTCAAGCCTCAGTTAGATTTTTAAAATGAGTTGCTAATAGGGGATTTCACATGCTAGTGATATTCAAAAACCTTTGTAGCTTTCGCTACTTCCTAATGTAATTAATTCTGTCGAGAGTTTATCTCTTGGCAGCCGTTTGCAATTGAAGCTACTTCTTCAGTTCCCCTCACAAACAACATAGATTCATATTAACCGTCCGATGGGAATAGCGCGCAAATTGCATTAGCACCAACGTGCCCGCTATAAGTGGTACAGGCTGTTTTGAAGTTTATTCACAGCCTTCACATTCAGGCATTTTGTCCTAAAGCATTTACAGTGTCCTTTTTTGAAATCTCCCAGGCTGTTGGCTCTTTCTGTCCTGATATGGCATAGCTGAGTTCTGTTGCTGTTTCTTGCAACCAAGTGATAGGTTGACAGAATGCCAGGCTGATTCAAAGCAGTCACTGCTGTTTAAGTGGGAGTTGGCTCTTTCCAAAGTGATTGATTTGGATTCCTCCCTAGTGTGCTTAAGCACAGTGTTGCCAAAATGACAACTAGTTTCAGGTGCGATAAAATATTCTGTCTTGGTCATCCAGATGAGGGAGTAACTAGTGGGACATTGCCCCTTTCAAAATTTGTCATGGCACAAGAATCATAAAACCACATGATCTAACCTCTCAGCGTTGTTCTCCTATTGCACTTCAGTGGTTCTTTCCCATTATTGCAGTTATTTTTTTATTGTTGGCACACCAGGAAGAAGTTATAATCGTGTAATCCTGCTATCTTTCTATTCTGTCTTAACTCTTCAATTATAGCGCATTATACATTGCTTTTATGGTGTATAATTTACATTGGCACTTTGATTGTCCATTCTTCCATTAAGCATGTTCATGTTAATCCTCAAGAATTTTGTGTGAGTTGGGAAATCAATGAACATCAAGGGAGCCCGAGATACCAAGGCACACTCTTTACATGCCTGGAGGAACTTTTTAAATATGGATCTTGCATACTGTTTCTTTTCATATCTTATTTTGAGTTTTGGTGGAGCTCCGCTTTACTCAACATGGTTTGTGCTCTCACCCCTTCCCCTCCCTCCCAGAATCACGAGTGGGTTCCCCTTGTCCTCACCTTTCATCCCACCAGCCTCCACATTCAACAGATCATCTTCTGCCACCTCCAGCGTGACCTCACCACCAAACACATCTTCCCCTCCCCATCCCTTTCAGCATTCTGAAGGGACCGCTCCCTCACGACACCCTAGTCCACTCTTCAATCACCCCAACACCACCACCCCTTCCCACGGCATCTTCCTGTGCAAGTGCAGAAGATGCAATGCCTGCCCTTTTACCTCCTCCCTTTCCGCTGTCCAGGGCCCCAAATACTCCTTCCAGATGAAACAGCGATTTACTTGTACTTCTTGCAATTTAGTATACTATATTCGCTGCTCATGATGCAGTCTCCTCTACATTGGAGAGATCAAACACAGATTGGGTGACTGCTTTGCGGAACACGTCCATTCAGTCAGTAAGCGTGACCCCGAGCTTCCGGTCGCCTGTCACTTTAATTCTCCGCTCCACTCCCACTCAGACCACTTACACTCGGCCTCTCACACTGTTCCAACAAAGCTCACTGTAAGCTCGAGAAACAGCACCTCATTTTTCGATTAGGCACTTTACAGTCTTCTGGACTCAACATTGAGTTCAACTATTTCAGACCATAACCTCTGCCCCTATTTTTTCATATGGCAGCTGTTGATGATTCTGCCATTCTCATTTACACCTCTTGTAGACTTATCTTTTGTTTCATTACTTGTCCCATTACCATCTCTTTTTGCTTTGTACTATCATACCTTTTGTCATTTAATCACTCCTGCCTTCTACCCTATCACAGACCTTCCCTTTTGTTCTTTCCTCCCCTCCCCCCTTTCCTTGCCCCTGCACTTGCTTAAAATCTGTTACATCTCTATAATTTTTTCCAGTTCTGACGAAAGGTCATCGACCTGAAACGTTAACTCTGTTTCTCTCTCCACGGATGCTGCCTGACCTGTTGAGTGTTTCCAGCATTTTCTGTTTTTATTTCAGATATCCGGCATCAGCAATATTTTGCTTTATATTATGGTTTGTGCTGATCTGTTGTTTAATAATCCAAATCCACTTGCCAAAGCTGTAGCTCATAGAAATCCATGTTGTTGAGATGGAGCTTAACTTCCTCCACCTAAATATTGGGAAGCTTGAAGCCACTGTCTTTGGCCCCTTCCACAAACTCCACTTTCTTGCCTTTGATTCCACCCCCCTCCTCTAGTCTCAGGCTGAAGTGGACTGTTAGTAGCCTCAGTGCCCTGTTTGCCCCAAAGCTGATTTTCTGACCCCATATCCCCTCCATCACAAAGACTGCCTCCTTCCACCTCCATAACATTGCCTGCATCCACACCATCTCAACCCATCTGCTCCAAAATCCTCATTCACCCTCAGACTTAATTACTCTAATGTTTTCCTCACACCCTCCAGTTTGTCAAAACTCTGTTGCTCATATCCTATCTAACTCACCCATCAGCCATCACTGACCAATATTGGTCAACTTAAAATTCTCATATGTTTGCATCCCTTCACGGCCTCCCATTCTTTGTAACCTATAACACTCCACCTAACTTCCCATTTCTCTGACTCTGATCTGTTGTGCCTCCCTCCTTCCTTCTCCTCACTATTGGGGGCTGTGCTTTTCATCGCTTAGGTCTGTATTTCTTGAATTTCCACCCCAAACCCCTCTACTTCAATACCTGAGCTTTTGAAATATCCTCCTTATTCCTTAGCCAAGGATTCACCTGCACTGGTAGACCGGGCCCTTGACTGTGTCCATCCCATCTCCTGCACTTCTGTTCTCGCCCTTCTTCCTCCCAGAACCATGATTTGTCTTCACCGAACACACCAGCCTCTGCTTTCAAGGGATCATTTCCGCCACCTCCAATATGATCCCACCACCAAACACATCTTCCCCATTTCTTTTAACATTTTGAATAGACTGTTCCCTCCGTAACACCCTAATTCACTCCTCCATCACCCCTAACACCTGCTCTTCTTCCCCTGGCACCTTCCCATGCAAGTACAGGACATCACCTCTTCCCATATCACCATCCAGGTGTATCACCTGTAGTATTCACCACTCACAATATGGTCTCGTCTACATCAGAGACCAAGTGCAGGTTGAATGACTGGTTTTCTGAGCACCTCTGTTTCATCTGCAAGTACAATCCTGAGATTCAGGTTGCTTGTAACTTCAATTCTCTATCACAATCTGACCTCTGCCTCCTGCACAGTTCCATTGAACCTCAACGCAAGTTCGAGGAACAGCACCTCAATTTTGTACTCGGCACTTTACAGCCCTCTGGCCTTAACATAGACTTTAACAACTTGAGACCTTAACTACAGCTCCAATTTTCTCCCGGACAGCACGCGCTGGTAATGTAAGATTGGTGCACCAGTGCTTTCAGGAATGAAGCAGATTGTGAGCTGGTCCTTCGGATAGTGATCCAGTAACGGTACATGGCTGACGGTGTGGTCTGCACCCCTGGTGTCATCTGTCTTTTTCTTCCAACACACTACACTCCCGGGCCACTGGCGTCTTCTCTGCTTTGCCAGATTTTTCACGCTTCCCTCCGCATCTGCTATAATGCTGTAACCATTCACACATCCTCTGCATCTCAGATATATCTTTTATTTTTTCTAATTTCTCACATTAATGCCTCCTTTGGCAAACACAATTATCAACTTCTGTCATTTAATTATTTCCTATCATAGACCATTCCTTCTTTTCTCCCCTTCCCCTTTTCTCTGGCCTTGTTCCTCTTTATAAGCTATTCATCTGTAATATCTTCAGCTCTGATAAAGGGTCATAGACCTGAAACGTTAATCTTGCCTTCCTCTCTCCACTGCCCTGCCACATGTTTCTAGTATTTGCTGTTTTTATTTCAGATTTCCAGCATTTGCAGTATTTTGCATTTTACTGTACCACAAATCTGTCCTATGCACTTCATAGGATTAAAAGATCTGTGTTATCACCTGTCAAACCTGACCAAGTTTCTATGCCCTGGTGGATGTTATCAGTTGCTAAAGTATCCAGCTGACCTCACATTAAGCATAGACTCTGCTCACAAACTTTTAGCTCTTTAAAATGCTATTGAGAAAAGTGCATGCTTAATGTGGCATTCACTGGCAGTTTCTTCCAGAGCATCAGGACTTGGCCAACAGCACAGAGTTCCATGGAAGCTCAACGTAAACTCGAGGAACAGCACCTCATCTTCCGATTAGGCACTCTGCAGCCTTCCGGTCTCAATATCGAGTTCAACAATTTCAGATCATAACCTCGGCCCCTATTTCATTTTCACTTATATTTTTCCACTCCTTTCCTTTCCCCCCACCCCCCCCTTTCCTTTTGTTTCTCTCTCACACCTGGCAGCTATCTTTTGCCCTGCCAGTACACTTTACACCTAATCACAGCCTATCACCATCTCGTCTAGCTTCTAATCTCTTTTACTTCTTTTGGTTCTTTTATTCTTTTGTCCGATCGCAGCCCTGCCTTCGATCTAGTTCCTTTTCTCTCCAGTTTTGAAGAAGGGTCAAACCCGAAACGTCAACTCAAATTTCTCTCCACGGATGTTGCCTGACTTGCTGAGTTTTTCCAGCATTTTCTGTTGTTATTTCAGAGTTTTTATTATTCATCATTAGCAACTCTTTAATTTTTGCTAGGGTGCAAATGGCTTTGTTCATGTGCAAACAGTGAAGCCCTGAGCACTGGGGCTGTAGCTTTGTATGGTTGTATGTATGTTTCATCCTTATTAACATTCCATTGTTACTGCTGCAGATTAGTATTAGCATAAGTGTAAAAAAGCAGCTGAAACAATTATCTCCGAATTGGGGTTAATCTGATTGAGCCGATACAGTGGTGTCAGGGTTTGGATGGGGACCAGTTCCACTTCTGGCAAACTGTGGAGTTGAATTATCAAATTGGCCTTTACTCAACAATGTATCTGAATTCCACTGTTTCCAAAAACTGGCAAAAGATTTAATAAGGGATAGAATGTAAGGAAGAACCATGTGGCAAATTGGTTGAAAGGCATTGGCAATAGTTGGAAGTGATCGATGCAGAAAAAGAGTACAAGTGCACCAGAATCAACGAGAGGAACACAATGATCAGCAGTATTAGGAGAGCAGGGAACATCTTGTCAAATCTTTTGTCAGCTTGAGAGTCACATTCCTGGCGAACCTAGATTTCTATTATTCGTTGGAGTGGGGGTTGTGTTTAATAATCAAGGTTCCATTGTATGCAGTACAATGTGAACTTTTGCAGGGATTTACTGCAGTTCATGGAAATGTTTTTCCAAAATTTTCAGCTAGGGCTTTCTGTTTCTGCACAGTTAGTGGTTTGGAAGCACATTATTTATTACTCCTGTACGTTTGTGGGTCCGTTGAAAAATATCTCTAATCATATTGGCATTGGAGTGATTGAGCCAATTAGCTACTTGGATATATTGGTACTTAGAATAATAATTCTTCTTGGCTTTCCCCCCCCACTGATTGCTTGGCAGTCAAGGTTTTCCTCCTATTCTCAACATCTCCCAGGTAGGCCATTTGCAGTCTAGCCATGAAAGCCCACTTCTCTCCTTTTATCAGAAAGTAAATTTGAACAGTTTAGAATTCTACCATTTTGAAATAGTCCAAGAGAACTGCATCCCATTGCTTGTCCAGTAAGTACCACCTTAACTGTTGGGGCATTGGCTTCCAGGGTTATATGCAGCCAAGTGGAAGAATCCCAGCCCCCAGTGATATATCTACCCATTCAGGTTCCATGTGCATCAGGCTGTCTGGTTAGTCGTTAACAGCACCCTGACGTAGTGGGGACCTGCTTGGTTCAAGTATCACAATACTGAATCTACTACGGAAGGTTGACTTGGCTCTGAACTCCCATTGGCAGGCATGTCACCTTGGAGCCAACAGGACCCCCAAAGAGACCCTGCTTACCTCCCTTCCCTAAAGATGATCGTCACTAGTTGGTTATCAGCCACTAACCAGTGCGTAATTTGAGACATTGCAGCACAAGTCACCAATATTTGATATCTCTTGTTGACAGAGTGTCATGAACAGGATGCATGTGATCAACATTCCCTATGCTCTGATGAAGGTGAATCCTCTTTCCTGGATACAGAAAGTTTATGCCTACAAAGGTAAGGTAATAACAATATTGGAAGGCATGGATTGAGCATAAGTCATTCAGTCCATCGCACACACACCTTCTGTCAGTTGTGTACAATTTTGTATTTGCATGAACTCAATTTATAGAAGTTACAGCCCAGAAACAGGCCATTTGACTCAAACAGGTGTATCCTTCTATTCCTTTTTCACTTATGTACACAAATCTTTGAAGGTGGCAGGGAAAGTTGAGAATGCTGCTTAAAAAAAAAACATATGGAATCCTTGGCTTTTAATAGAGGCATAGAATACAAAAGCAAGGAAGTTATGCTAAACCTTTATAAAACACTTGGGGCTCAGCTGGAGTGTTGTGTTCAGTTGTGAGCCCAAACTTTAGGAGGGATGTCAAGGCCTTGGAGAGGGTGCCGAAGAGATTTGCTAGAATGGTACCAGGGATGAGGGACTTCAATGATGTGGAGAAACTGGGGTTGTTCTCCTTGGAGCAGAGAAGGTTAAGAGGAGATTTAATAGAAGTGTTTAAAAGATTTTGAGTGAGTGCATAAGGAGAAATTGTTTCGAGTGGCAGAAGGGTCGGTAACCAAAGGACACAGATTGAAGGTGATTGGCAAAAGAACCAGAGGTGACATGAGAACCAGAGGCGACATGAGGAAATATTTTTTACGCAGCGAGTTGTTATGATCTGGAATGCACTGCCTGAAAAGGTGGTGGAAGCAGATTCAATAGCAACATTCAAAAGAGGATTGGATAAATACTTGAAGGGGAAAAAAATACAATGCTATAGGGAAAGAGTAGGGCAGTGGGACGAATTGGATAGCTCTTTCAAGGAGTTGGCACAGGCACGATGGGCCAGATGGCCTCCTCCTGTGATGTATCATTCTAATTCTGTCTAAGCTATTCACCTCAACCAATCCATGTGGTAGCAAATTCCACATTCTAACCACTATCTGAGTAAAGAAGTTGCTCCTGAATTCCTTATTGGATTTATCAGTGACTATCTTGCATTGATGGCCCCTAGTTTTGGACTCCCCACAAGTGGAAACATGATTTACTTTCTGGGAATGGTTAATAAAACCAGGTAGAAGCCTTAAGGAAGTGAAAATGTTGCAAAGTACTTCCTCAGACCCTTGAAGATAAAATTCCAATCAGTGTTGTAACCTTTTACGCCCCACTTGATGGATTTGGAAATTTCTGAAGAAGGATGCAGAGACTAGCGGCACAAGCCTTATTTTATAAGGAGATCTTGATGCATGCTTACTCCCCTGAAAATGGAGATTTTTCTAACACTTTTTGAGTAGACTTTTAATAAATATGTGAAGATTTTATCAGGCTTTATGTTCTTGTGATATTGTGTCTCCCATCGCCCACCCCATTTATCTCTTAGCTTTCACCCCTGTTCTGCTATGCCAGTTATTTCTAGCACAGTATCATTTTGAGTACTTTCAGGCCATTCTGCTGGGCATATGGATTTAATTTATACAGGATTTTGTGGTGAGAGGTAAATAAAGATATACCTGAGTTGAATTTAATGACTGGCTACCAGCTCTGCATCACTCACCACATTGAAGTGATAAGTACAATGTGAATATTTAAGCAGCAGCTAACTTTGCAACTGGCACCCGCAATGCTTCAGTCTCCTAATGCGGTCTGGAGGTTTCCACTGCGAAAAGTCCCAGTGGATTTTCACTTGCAATTTTATTGGAATTGAAGTGCTTCCAATATTGTGCAAGATTTAGCAGACTCTGTTTAAATTATTTATATGTGCTGTGCCCCAGCTATTGTCTCCCATCAGAGCCACTGTTTGAGAACCACTGCTCTAGTGTGTGAATTGACTCTTGTAGAGTTATATGCACTATAGCAGGGGTTCGCAACCTTTTTGGTTCCGAGGCACCCCCCCGCCCCGCCTCCGTGTTATAAAAATAACACAACATAAGTATTTTTTCTGTATAAAAAATACAAACCAGCCTGAAATAAACCTGCTGGATCAGAGACTGCACTGGAAAACGGGCACCCTTCTGTGCACGACTGAGTGCAAAGCACTGATTGCAAACAACGCCTGCACTGCCCAAGGCATTGCTGCCTTTCCCTTGTAACAGAACATGAAGGGTTCGTGGAAGCTCCAGTGTGGCCAATGTTTAACATATCCCAGACGTCCGTGCGACAACAGCACCTACCTCGATTGTTGCCAGCACGCATTTGCGTCACATCACAAAACGATGTGCGATCTGATTGGACAGCATTACTGTCGATCAAAGGGAAGGTTGGCCCATTCAGTCCCTCCCCCTTTTCTATTTAGGCTCAGTTTTTTTTGCACCAGGCCCATTTATATTTAAAACCGCTTTAGTGTTGTTTTAACTTCAAAATAAGTTTAATTTCACTCTCAGCCCATTCTCAGTGTGTTATTTTTAATCCTCTCCGCCAACAGCCGCAGCAGAAGGGACACTGTTAGTGGCGGTTGGTGATGTCCCAGCGGCTCAACTTCCCCTCCCACTACTTGACACAAGCCAGGGAGGGCGCAGGTGGCCTATCGTGAGTGAGGGAGCCCCAGTGCAGGCTGGCCCTCACCATGTGGTTCGGCTTCAGTGGCACGTTGCAGATAGATGTCCAGGCTAAAGTGGCGTCGCTATCGCAGAGGAGGAGGCCGTCTGGATCCAGCAAGTGGAGCCTTTGCAAATGGTGTGGTGATGGTGATGGCTCCTTCTCTCCCTCCTCCACCCCCTGCCTTATTGCAGACTCCTTGAAATCTTCTTGTGGGCCCCTAGGGGGCCACAGAATCCCGGTTTAGAGCCCCTGCATATAACCCCTGAAGTATAGCATTTGCTGTTAACGCAGTTTCTTCCATTTTATCATCACATAAGTTTCAAAATGTTATTTTTAATTTTTAAAAGGTTTTGAGCCACGAGAGTGTATTTATTTTCTTGCAGCTCACATTGCTGTGGTGAAGTCTCGGGATATGCATTGGTCTCTCTTAGCTCAGCGGGATCAGAGGGACGTAAGCCTCAGCTCACTGCGGATGCTGATTGTAGCAGATGGTGCAAATCCATGTAAGTAGGCAGTTACATTGCCATCTCTTAATGTCTCTACTCTCAAGGTCTTCATCACAAGGACCTTATGATCATCATCACCTACATTCCCCTACTGCCTTCCAACTCCACTTCCTTCTGCATCCATCCTTTGGGGGGGGGGGGGGAGGGAAGAAAACTTTCCCTAAGTCACTTACTTTCAAACTCCCAACTGCCTAGCCTTTGGCCTTCCAGCTATTGATAATTCAACCAACCCCTCAGCTCCATCTATGGGATGCCTTTGTCCCTAGAAAAACCATTTAGTCTTTCCCATCCCAGTCGTTGCCAGTGGAGTGAACCTATCTTTACTCCTTTAAGTATATGGGGCACAGACTTGAGTGTATCTGCTGAACAAGTCGTTTAGACATCCATCTGCGATCTGGCTGGACGACATCAAGCGGTATTGGGTCTCTCCCTCCTCTGCCAAAACTACCCAGTACTCCAGGATCGTCCTGGAGAGCAAAGATAATCCCCAGCTTTTTCCTCTAATGCCAACAAGCTCTTTAAACTGCTCTCTCCTCTCTCCTAAATCCTCACCTCAAACAAGAAGTGTGAGGAACCTATGGACTTATTTGTCACTAAGGCTGATATTATCAGTTCAGCTGTCATTGCTGTTATCTTCCCCCCGCCCCCCACCCCACCTTCCCCTTTCACATCAATCGAAATCTCCACCCATGCTGCTCCCCTGCCCTAGCCCTGATTCCATGTCTTTCTCTAGTTTCTCTCCCGTCTCCTCTCATTCCACTCTCCAAGCTCATCTCGTCCATGAGACCCACCTCCTGCTCCTTTAACCACAATACCACTAAGGTGCTGAACAGCCAACTTCCATTCCTGGTCCCCATGCTAGCTGACATTATCCTCGGGTACTGTCTTCCTCCCTTTCAAAACCACCTTCACCACCCCTCTACAAAACATCCCACCCTCAGCCCCTCTGTCCTTGCAATCTACTACCTGATTTCTGACCTCCCTTTCCTCTCAAGTCGTTAAACATGTTGCCTCCTAAATCCGTGCGCACCTTTTCCACAACTCTCTGTTTGTATCTCTCCAGTCAGGTTTCTGCACCTGCCAGAGCACCAAAACAGTGCTAAAAAGTCACACATGACATCCATTGTGACTGGGTGCATTATCCCTCCTGGCCTTCCATTAATCTCTGTGCTGCCTCTGACATGGTCAAACGCACCACCTTTCTTCACCACCACTCCTCCATTGTGCAGCTCAGTGAGATTACCTTCACTTGGTTCCACCCATACCTATCCAATTGTAGTCAGCAATGGCTTCTCTTCCCACCCCCGCCCCCAACATTAATTCTAAAATCCCTCAAGGATCTATACTTGAAACCCTTTTCTTCCTAGTCTACATGATGCCCATTGGTGATCTCGTCTGCTGAAATGTGGTCAACTTTCACATGTATGCTGATGACACCAAGCTCTCTTTCTCCGCCATTGTCTCAATCCCTTCCCTGCCTCTGTGTTGTCAAGCTGCTTGTTGGACATCTGGTCTTGCACTTTCTTCCAGCTAAACATTGGGACGACTGAAATCATCGTCTTCAACCCCTGCCACAAGCTCTGCACCCGTAGCAATAATTTCATCATCCTGCTTGGCCACTGTCTCAGGCTGAACCAGACTGTTGGCAACCTCGGCGTCCTATTCGACTATAAGCTGAGCTTCCAACCCCTTATCCTCTCCATCACAGAGACTACCTGCTTCCACCTTTGTAACGTTACCCATCTCCACCCCTTCCTCAGCCCATCTGCTGCTGAAACCCTCATCCGTGCATTTATTTCCTTTAAACTCGATTATCCAAATGCTCTTCTGGCAGGCCTCCCATCTTCCTCCCTTCATAAACCTTAACTCATTCAAAACTCTGATGCCCATATTCTATCCTGTACTAAGTCCCACTCACCTCTGTCCTTGCTGATCTACATTGGGTCCCAGTCTCGCATTGCCTCCAATTTAAAATTCTCATCCTCTTGTTTAAATCCCTTCATGGTCTTGCCCTGCCCTATCTCTGTGACCTCCTCCAGCCCTACAATCCCCCTCCCCGAGCACTCTGTTCCTCTGGCAACTTATCAATTTAGTAGGTTTTGGATACCTCTCACACTTGCTTATTCCAGATCTAATTAAATTATTTCCAAAAAATCCTAGTTGACTTTTGCTGAAAATGACACAAATTTACAGAAAAAAGTTATAGTCCGATGCATAGCGCTAATCAATAAAACATCCTGCTTATTATTTAGTAATATTTAGGGGCAGAGGATGTTAACAGCTTAATGGACTGATACTAGTGCCCTTATTTGTGCACTGTTCTGAGAAAGTTTATTACCAGCAAATGTCTTGCACTAAATTTAGGCTGTAGAATAGTAGTTTGAGGTGGATCATGACAAATGTTGACAAATTTCATTTACAAAAGCTAGAAACCCCAACAAATATTGGTATACTGCAACAGAGCCCCTTCAAATACTGGTACACTTCTGGGGGACTCTATAAATATTGGTGCATTTTTCTGCACTATCCCTATATTCCTTGAGTCCCTTAGTATCCAAAAATCTATCGATCTGTCTTGAATATACTCAGTGACTGAGCATCCACAGCCCTCTGGGGTAGAGAATTCCAAAGATTCATAGCCCTTTGAGTGAAGACATTTCTCCTCATCTCAGTCCTAAATGGCCGATCCCTTATTCTGAGTCTGTGACTCCTAGTTCTAGACGCCCCAGCCAGGGGAAACATCCTCCCAGCATCTACGCTGTCAAACCCCTTAAGAATTTTATACATTTAAATTAGATCACATGTCATCCTTCTAAACTCTGGGGAATATAGGCCTAGTCCACTCAATCGCTCCTCATAGGACAATCTCCCCATCCCAGCAACCAGTCTATTGAACCTTCGTTGCACTCCCTCTAAAGGAAGTATATCCTTCCTTAGGTAAGGAGACTAAAACTGTACATAGTATTGTGTGGCATGTAGCCTGCAATCTAGACTTACCCACCAAAGCAATGCCTGGTTGAAGAAATATTCACTGGTTTCATTGGCCAAATTGCACTGTTCTCCTCCCCCCCCCCCCCCCCCCCCCCCACAAAAAGCTGGCCCAAAAACCCCAGCATTTTTCACTGTGGAGAGATGCATGAAAAACTCGCCCTATGACTTAAATTGTTACCAAGAATTGGCAGGGAAAGAATGGAAATGCACAGAAATGAATGGAGTGCAAAAAGATGATTATATAATCTGAAAGATACCAACCCAACATGGTGTGGAGTGACGGAATGTTTATTTGACTCACTACATAGCTATTTCAACCACCCCATCTAGTATAAGCCACAAGCAGGGGTTCGGCATTTGCATTGCGAGGGATGGATTATCAGCAGTATTCAACACCTGAACAGAAGACGGGTGAAGAGGAAACACTGACTTCGTGGCTGAAGAACTTGTGCAAGCCTGCAATGCAGCATCGACTGCGTATGATGGTGACATCTAGTGGCAATGAACTACAATACAGACAGTTTAGAAAAGGAAGATGTTAGAAGAAAGAAACTAAATTTAAATTGACTTGACTTTTTGTTTCAAAATCTCTGTGCAGTAGCCATGATTCTTGTCAGTGGAAGTGTGTGGTGGGGTGCGGGAGGCAAGAGAAATTTGTATGTGTGTATAAGTTGTTTCTCTAATTTTCTAACCTATGACATTATTTCACAAATAAGAGAGAGGTAGGTGGCTTGTTCCCAAGCCTCTACCGGTACTATCTGTTACAGGCTGCTAGAAAGTGCACCAGAGTGCCTTAGTGTGTCTTGCTCCCTAGTTGCTTCCCCTCTCCCTTCTCATGATGAACTGTCTGGTGACACTTGGCTCCCTCATCTGATAGCTGGGTTGAGATGAGGAAATTTAGATATGGGCCCACATTCTACTGCTCCATTGCTTAGTGCACTAGTGCATTCACTATATTTATACTACTAGATCATGTGTTTCATACAGTTTTATATTGTGAAGTGAGTGGGTAACCTTATTAAAACTGCTAACACAAAGATCCCTTGATCGATGCTGATCAAATGACAATCTTTCATTTGCCCAATATTAATGAATCTCTTCACCAAAATAAAGTGTTTCCTTACTAAAAGTTTTGTTTTACTGCAGGGTCAATATCATCTTGTGATGCATTTGTGAATGTGTTTCAATCACGTGGTTTACGACCTGAGGTGATCTGCCCATGTGCTAGCTCATCAGAAGCTCTGACGGTGGCTATTCGCAGGTACAAATGCTCTTTCCATAATGAGAATCCTGGGATTCGCTGGTTCTTAATGTCTTTCTGGGTATGGTGATGTTTCTAAAATATATTATAAGCTCTTTTACTTCTGTGAATCCGTAAAGCATAATGAGCAGCATCATTGTGGCCAATGATTTCTCCTGTTTTAATCACAGATGCTGCAGTAAGATTTGGTACAGTGTTGTTTTGACCTTGTAAGATTTTTTTTTATTTGACCGTGTAAGATTTTGGGAAGGAGGAGTGTGATCCTATGCAATTCTTTAATTTGATTAAATATTGTCTCGACCCTTTTAGCTTTGGCTGTGTAACTGTATAGGAGCTGGAGAAGGAAGAAGTGGTGTTGGCATGAGCCTTTCCACACTTCTGTTAATAGCTGAGCAGTCACTGGGTTTAAATTGCTTACTGATTGCTAGACAAAATTAAACGATTATTAGTTGAAGCTGATGTATTTAAAGGATTAGAGATAAATGATTGTGAAGCACCATGTGACTTTTGGAGAACCTGGTGACTGTAATGGGTTCTCTTTCATTTCAGACCTGGCGACTTAGGAGGACCTTTTTCAGGGAAGATGGTGCTATCCATGAATGGCTTGAGCTATGGCGTTATACGTATGGACACAGAGGAAAAGCTCTCTGTTCTAACTGTCCAAGATGTGGGTGCTGTTATGCCTGGAGGTAGATTTCCCCTGTTGGTTATGTCCATTTAATATTGATGGTGCTTCCTGCAGAGAGCAGCACAATAGTTCATTTTTACCACCTATTTGTTTGGACTCTCATCTAATTTTTGACTGACTTACAGGTCAGCGGAGGTATTTTTAAAACTGACTTTAAAATACACCCACTCCACTGCAGTGCTGATTTGTATAGGTTTAGTATTACCTTTTTGCTTTTGTACTCGGTGTCCTTATGAAATCTAGAATCACAAGTGCTTTTTATATTTTTACTGCTTTTATAGCTTGACCGTCCCACTTTTGGAAATTTATGGACCTGAACCTTATTTCAAAATGTTACCGTATAAATGTAAATTGTATCTCCTTCCAAAAAAATCACTTCACTTTTCTCTGCATTCAAATTCATCTGATATCTGTTTGCTTAATCTACTGAACTGTCTAATGTCAATTGCATAGTTCTCTTCAGTCTTTTGTTTAGGTGTCGTCCTTGGCTCAGTGGTAATACTCTCACCTCTGAGTCAGAACCTCATGGGTTCAAGTGCCACTTCAGATTTGAGCACATAATCTAGGCTGGCACTTCAATGCAGTACTGAGGGAGTGCTGCACTTTTAAAGGTGCCATCTTTCAGATAATACAATAAAATCGAGGCCCCATCTGCCTTCTCAGATGGACGTAAAAGATTCCGTGGTACTATTCAAAGAAAAGCAGGGGAATTCATCATTTAGCTCTAAACCAAAACCACTAAAACAAATTATCTTGTCATGTATCTTGTTTTCGGATCTTTGCTGTGCGGAAATTGGCTGCCGTGTTTCACTACCTTACGCTTCAAAAGTAGTTAATTAGTTATGAGGCACTTTGAGATGCCCTGAAGTTGTGAAAGGTGCTATATTAAATACAAGTTATTTCTTTCTCTTTCTAAATAAAGTAGAGTAGATATGGTGGGAACTAACTTTGGAGAAAGGAAAAAATACAAAGAGCCAAGAAATTAATGTAATAATCTACCTACTGTCACCAACAGTGTTGAACTGTAAGGTAATTTACATAGTGAAACACCTGCTAACAAACCTGTTTGAGGTGTAGCAAATAAAAGTGTCACTAGCAAAGACATTAGACACATTGGCAGTTAACCACTATTTTGTAGGCTGTTTGTTCCCTTCCTTTCTCTCTCTATGCCTTCCAATATTTCTCTGTGTGTCTCTCTTTCAGCATTGGTGTGTATTGTAAAGTTTGATGGTACCCCACATCTCTGCAAAACAGATGAGATTGGTGAGATCTGTGTGAGCTCACGTGCATCAGGAACATCGTACTATGGGCTCCCAGGAATGACAAAGACTGTATTTGAGGTATTTGAAAGTACTGTGAAAATACCTTGCTTATTTTGCTGAAAGTACATTTTAATTCTTCTTCATTCACTGTTCACATACAAATTGGAAATTTCCTCCATCCACTTGGACAAAACACTCTGAGACACTGTCTTTTTAAATTTTCAAACTTGCACTCAGGTAATCTTTCCCCTTCTCCTCATGTACATTCTGCTGACTGCCTCACAGCTGCTAGACCCTCAATTTTTTGGTTCTGTGTGCAAACTATTTACCTATTTGCTCTGTCATTGGGGAAAACAATATGTTTTGCTGCTGCAGATATCCTACATTAATTTCCTTTTAACATAAGCTGAAATTTCCTGGGTTGATTTGAAGTTTTAACTTCATTTTGGAAGTTTTTCAGTAGCTTTTAAAATTGGATTGTGCCCAAAGATAGTTTTCTCGGATCTGACAGATATTTTGCACTTTTTGGAGTCTGAGCTTCATTTTTTTTGTGCTATTTTTGATTCTCTGTGACAAAAATGAAGCGCCAGCATGTTTGATAGCATGGACTGCACTCCGTTCCCATGGTAATTAATTTTTAATATTAGGAGCGCAGGTAAATGATGCTTTGTTTTTATCTGATGTGTCGAGAATAGAGTGACCATCTGATAGATAACAAACCATTGCATAGGCATCAGTATGCATCTGTTAGTTGTTCCTGTGGAGCTAAAGGTGATTTTGATGCCTGTTAATTGCAGTATCTTAGCATTATTCTGTCCAACAGTGTCCTTGATAGCTGTATGGATGTGTTAATTTACCAAGTGATTGAACAGATTAATTGGTTTCTATATGGCATCCTGATCAAATAAAAGCACGCTGACCACCTAATGTGATTATGAGAAATACACTTCTTAATTTCTTGTTCTAGAATTTTAGAGCTATATCTTGGCTGTATTGTAACCAGACAGCAGTCAATTTGAAGCAAGCAGAGATAAAGGGTGGATCAACAACTTAGTACAAACAAGCCATTAATAGTAGTAACAATTCTTCTTATAGATCTGAGTATTCATTTATCTGCTTAGTGTTCAGTAAATTTGCTGCAATCTGGTATATACTCTTGTACCAAAGTCGAGAAGATCACATGTTGGCACGTGATATATTCCAGTAAGCTGGAGTACAGTAACAAGTTCTCTGTTCGATGCCTTGGCCTTGATGCATTTACCTGGAATGGGCAAGTAAAGGCAGATTTTGGTTTCTAGGTAACATGGGGTCTGCTTATGGGACTGGCCAGTGCTGCTGAACCCAAGGAAATAGCTAGCATAAAAAAAGTAACATCCTGGTTAATGCCAGTACAGGTAGACTATCCTTTATCCGAAAACCTCGGGACCAGCCGTGTTTCGGTTTTAGGAAAATTTCGGATTTCGGAAGGTGCGCGAAAACACTTCGGTTTTCAGAGGTAATTCGGTTTTCGGGAGTGCGGATAAAGGATACACTATCCCTTATCCGAAAGGGTGGGGGTTGGCGGGGGTCGTGGTCGTGCGCATTTCGGTTTTCAGAAGTCATGCTTTGCTCCACTTTCGGCTTTCAGAGGTTTTCTGGTTTCGGATGTGCGGATAAAGGCTGGTACACTTACGCTGAGCGATTTCGGTTTTCAGAAGTGCGGAAAAATGCTACACTATCCCTTATCCGGCTAGGCCTGTAAGTCGTGCGCCACTCTGGTCATGTCGTGCGCACGACTTACGCTGACCGAAAAAACCTTCGGTTTTTAGAGGGTTTCGGTTTTCGGAAGTCCGGATAAAGGGTAGTCTACCTGTACTCCATTTCAAGATTTGTCCAGTTTGTCCTGGAACATTTTGACAATATGGGACACCCAAGATTGTTCTTTGTTGCTTCCCCTCCAATTATTATGTTAGTCCTTTTTGAACATACTCAAAACTTGGGACTTGCAAAGATGGCAAAAATCATTAGAAAGGAGCCCTAGCCCAGCATGTCAACACTTAGTTCTTTGTGACACAGAGAGGCTTGCATCAACCTCCAGCGAGAGAGAGAATTGAGTAGATGATGGGAATTCTTCCCCTCTACATAGATGCACTGTTTGAAATCTGTTCTTATATAGTCAAGAAGAAGACGTGATTGGAAAGGAATGTTGATGTCCAGAATGTGAGACTTAATTCATTTGTAGGAGACTTGGATTATGTTGCACATTTTATTTGACTCCTGTAATGCATTTTTTGCATTCCACCCAGGGTGAGAGTTGTTCTAATTCTAGGCTTGAACATGGACTGCAAGCGTGAAAATTTTAAGAGTTGTATACAAAAGCATTTGAGGGGGCATCTGTGGCATGGTTCAGTTCTTAAGTAAAGCATTTCATCCTCCTCTCTGTGTTTAACACTTTATCCCTGTTACCCTGTATTCCTTCAGAAGTATTTTGATTTGGGTCTTTGTTACATTTACCTACAGTTTCTGTAGGGTTGGGACGAATTTCTGTGAATTGGTTGATTTCTTCTGGATGGTTTTGGGATAACTCTTGCTGTTTACTGTTTTTCCAGGCTGTGCCAGTGAATGCTGGAGGAGTCCCCATCAGCGAGCATGTCTTCACCAGGACTAATTTACTGGGCTTTCTAGGATCTGTAAGGAAACCTATTTGTTTTATCGTGATTGGATACAATGGTTCTGAGGTGCTCACATTTAGTCCTCAGTTTATTCCACTATGACTGTCAAGTACAGAATCTATATTAAAAAAATCTGGAATCAAAAGCTAGTATCAGTAATGGTAATCATAAAGCTATCATTGTTGTAAAAACCCATCTGGCTCACTAAAGTCCATTAGGGAAGGAAACCTGCTGTCCTTACCCAGTCTGGCCTATATGTGATTCCAGATCCGCAGCAATGTGGTTGAATTTTAACTGCCCTCTGAAATGACTGAGAAAGCCACTCCATTGTATCAAACCGCTACAAAAATGTATAATAAGAATAAAACCAAACAGACCACCCGGCATTGACCTAGGCATCTGATTCACGCACAAAAAAGGCATACCCAGCCCACTCGACTCTACAAAGTCCTCCTCACTAACATCTGGGGACTTGTGCTAAAATTGGGAGAGCTGATCTAGTCAGGCAACAACCTAACATAGTCATACTTGCAGAATCATACCCATCAGTTAACGTTTCAGACTCCTCCATCGCTATCCCTGGGTATGTCTTGTCCCACCAGCAGGGCAGACCCACCAGAGGTGGCGACACATTGGTATACAGTCGGAAGTGACCTTGGGAGTCCTGAACTTTGACTCCGGACCCTATGAAGTTTCATGGCATGGCACACATGGGCAAGGAAACCTCCTGCTGATTGCTGCCTACTGCTCTCCCTCGGCTGATGAATCAGTACTCCTCCATGTTGAAAATCACTTGGAAGGAGCACTGAGGGTAGCAAGGGCACAGAATGTACTCTAGGTGGGGACTTCAATGTCCATCACCAAGAGTGGCTTGGTAGCACCACTGCTGGCCGAGTCCTGAAGGACATAGCTGCCAGACTAGGCTTGCGGCAGGTGGTGAGACAACCAACACGAGGCAAAAAACTTATTTGACCTCGTCCTCACCAATCTATCTGTCGCAGATGCATCTGTCCATGACTGCATTGATAAGAGTGATCATCGCACAGTACTTGTGGAGACGAAGTACCGTCTTCACACTGAGGACACCCTCCATCGTGTTGTGTGGTACTACCACCGTGCTAAATGGGATAGATTCAGAACAAATCTAACAGTTCAAATCTGGGCATCCATGAGGCCCTGTGGGCCATCAGCAGCAGCAGAACTGTATTCCACTACAATCTGTAATCTCATGGCCCAGTATATCCCTCACTCTACCATTACTATCAAGCCAGGGGACCAACCCTGGTTCAATGAGGAGTGTAGGAGAGCATGCCAGAAGCAGCACCAGGCGTACCTGAAAATGAGGTGCTAACCTGGTGAATCTACAATACAGGACTACATGCATGTTAAACAGCAGAAGCAGCATGCTCTAGACCGAGTGAAGCGCTCCCACAACCAACGGATCAGATCAAAACTTTTCAATCCTGCCACATCGTCATGAATGGTGGTGGACAATTAAACAACTAATGGGGGGGAAGGAGGCTCCATGAACATCCCCATCCTCAATGATGGCGCAGCCCAACATGAGTGCAAAAGACCAGGCTGAAGCGTTTGCAACCATCTTCAGCCAGAAGTGCCGAGTGGATTATCCATATCGGCCTCTTACTGAGGTCCCCACCATCAGAGATACCAGTCTTCAGCCAATTCGATTCACACCACATGATATCAATAAATGGCTGAGCGTACTGGATACAGCAAAGGCTATGGGCCCTGACAGCATCCCGGCTATAGTGCTAAAGACTTGTGCTCCAGAACTAGCTGCGTTTCCAGTACAACTCCAACACTGGCATCTGTTGACCATCCTAGAGAGATGTATGTTGGTCATCTTGGGGAGTTGAGGATTAATAGTCAAACCTTTTTGTATCTTGGAGCAACAGGTTTTCCAAGATAAACAGGATAGCTTTGAAGTGTCGTGAGAGGAATGCATAGCTTGTCTTCTGATATGAAAAGTGCTTGTGTGAAGAAATACATGACCGTAATGACGTCAGTCATCAGTGATTAAGGTCTAACTTTAGGAGCTTGGGAAATAACCATAGGTAGATAATTCATTAGCTATAGTGTAGAACGATAACGGTTGATAAAGCCTGTCTTCAAAGAGGTTGGGAACAGTTAGGTCAGGAAGTCTTGTTTGAGGGAAGTAGCTTTGGAATAAACAACTACAACTGTTTACATGAATAGTCTGTCTTCAAAGGATTTGGGAATAGATACGTCATGAGGTCTTATCTATGGCATATAACTTTGTAGGCAAAATATATATGGTGTATAAAGGAGCATGGTTTTCAATAGATCTTCAGAGGGCTTGAAAGATAGAACTTGAAGCCAAAAGTCACTCTCTTTTGTCTGGTTAAGCTGATCACTCAAACTAGTCATTAATAAAGTCTGTTCCATATACTACACTACAAGTGTCTTGTTCTTACTCACAATGTGTTGTTGTGAACCATAGAAGGAAGGTGATTGACTGCTAACCGCATCTACCCAACAAAGTGGTAAATTGCCCAGGTATGTCCTGTCCACAAAAAGCAGGACAAATCCAGTCCGGCTAATTACCGCCTAATCAGCCCACTCTCAATCATCAGCAAAGTGATGGAAGAGGTCATCGACAGTGCTATTAAGCAGCATACACTCACCAGTAATCTGCTCACCGATGTTCAGTTTGGGTTCCGCCAGATCTGTTCCAGATCTCATTAACAGCCTTGGACAAAAGAGCTGAATTCCAGAGGTGAGGTGAGTGTGACTGCCCTTGACATCAAGGCAGCATTTGACCAAGTGTGGCATCAAGGAGCCCTAGTAAAACTGAAGTCAATGGGAATCGGGTGGGGGGGGGGGAACTCTCCACTGGCTGGAGTCATACCTCGCACAAAGGAAGATGGTTGTGGTTGTTGGAGGCCAATCATTTCAGCCCCAGGACATTGCTGCAGGAATTCCTCAGGGCACTTGCTTCATCAATGACCTTCCCTCTATCATAAGGTCAGAAGTGGGGATGTTCGCTGATGATCGAACAGTGTTCATTTGTAACTCCTCCGATAATGGAGTTCGTGCCTGCATGCAGACAGACCTGGACAACATCCAGGCTTGGGTTGATAAGTGGCAAGTAACATTTGTGCCAGGCAATGACCATCTCCAACATGAGAGAGTCTTAACTGGACCAGCCACATAAATACTGTGGCTACAAGAGCAGGTCACAGGTTGGGTATCCTGCAGCAAGTGACTCACCACCTGACTCCCCAAAGCCTTTACACCACCTACAAGTCAAGAGCATGATGGAATACTCTCCACTTGCCTGGATGAGTGCAGCTCCAACAACACTCAAGAAACTCGACACCATCCAGGACAAAGCATGGCGCTTGATCGGCACCCCTTCCACCACCTTAAAACATTCACTTCCTCCACCACCGGCATACCGTGGCTGCAATGTGTACCATATACAAGATGCACTGCAGCAACTCTCCAAGGCTTCTTCGATAACACCTCCCAAACCTGCGAACCCTACCACCTAGAAGGACAAGGGCAGCAGGCGCATGGGAACACAATCGCCTCCAATTCCTCCTCCAAGTCACACACCATCCTGACTTAGAAATATATCGGCGTTCCTTCATTGTTGCTGGTTCAAAATCTTGGAAATCTCTACCTAACGGCACTCTGGGTGTACCTTCACCACACATACTGCAGCTGTTCAAGAAGGAGGCTCACCATCACCTTCTCAAGGGCAGTTAGGGACTGGAAATAAATGCTGGCCTTGCCACTGACGGCCACATCCCGTGAATGAACAAATAATTTATTTTTAACTACACAGTGTGGAACTGTGGGATATGTAGTCTGTTCCATTTGTACGGGTGCATACGAGTTAGCAAGGTCTTCATGAGCTCAATAAACTTGGAATTGCACTGTTTATTTGTGCATCATCTGGAGGTGGTTTTCTGACTGACATTGTTATGGAGATGGGGTGTATATATAATGCATTGTGGGCATTTGGGTTAGTGGGATGGATCTTTGCTGTGGAAAGCTTCACTGTTGTAAGAGCCATAAAAGCTTAAGAAAATACTTTAAAATAGTGGTTAAATGGCATAATACAGTTAATTTACCTGACCGACTTATTGTATTAAGAAACCCCCTATTTTCCTGCTCCAGTAGTATAATCCGAGACACCCCCTTCATTCTTGCCACAATGGTACAGTCCCTAAGCCACACTTGGGTGCAGCCATTTTACAGTTTAAACTGCACGTGGCTAAAGGAGGCAGAAGTTGTGAGGTTTGGAGCAGTACAGTTTTTGACCGTGTTCGTTTATACGTGTTTGCTTTGTAATTCCGTTTGTTAAGTGTTATAGTAAACAGTTTAAAAGACAAAGCTACGTTTGGGAACGTTTTATTTCGACACGCGTCTACTCGTTGTTAAAAACCCCACAGCTCAGTGGCTGCCTGTTTGGAAACTAAGAAGTGCCACTACATTAGTCAAAAACTTGCTCCCTAAGAAGGAAGGGACGGAATCGTCGGCGAACGTATACCTGAATGGTCACGGAGCCAGACGACAGTATAAGAAAGCGAAGGTACAGTGACTGTTACTTGCTTTGTTCATTCTATTGAGAAGCTAAATAAGAGCTGCGGGTAAAATGGCCGAGGCCTTACGGAGCCAGGAGCTTCCATCAGCCAGAAAGATTGCTGGCCAAAAGATTGAAATAAAGCTCACCCCAAAGGCAATGGAAGAGAAGTTACATAGAAGCATAGGTGCAAGGAAGGCTAAATTAGCTCAGATAACTGGAAAAATGAAGATAATTGATCGTCTCATGGAAGATAATGCTAATATTAAGAAAGCTGAAGACATAATATATTACGATTTCTCCAAGCTGCATGAAGAATTTAATGTACTCAATGAAGATGTATTAGCACTTCTGTCTGAAGAAGAGGGAAACGCTGATCAGCACAACTGGTTTGATCTTAAATCAACCAGCATTAAGGACTATATCAAGGCCACGGAACAGTGGATGTTAAAGATTCGTCAAGATGCTGATACAGCAGAGAAAGATAAAGTTGACGATGAAGTCGGACCAGACGATAGCATTTCAGAGACTTCCGCCAGACCGAGCAAAAATCGAAAAGAAGGTAGCTCTGTTTCTGGACGCAGGTCAGTCGCTTCTACCACAAGCTCGTCGCGACGCATGAGAGCGGAGGCCGAACGGGCGGCGTTGATGGCGCGCGCAGCATCTTTAGCGGAGAAGCAAGCTCTTGAACGGGAAGAGGCCCAACTGCAGGTCCAAGAGGCCCAACTGCAGGCCCAACGGGCCCAGGTGCAGGCAAAGAAAGAACAGCTGGAGATAAAAACAGCTACCGAGGTCTCAGACGCCAGGTTGAGTGCGTACGAAGATTATGAAGGCTCACGGGACGGCGGGAGCCACTGCCAGTCAACGTCGTCACATAGAGTTGGATCCAGGGCACCTTCAAGAGTTACAACAGAGCCCGAAGGCAATCCCCTGGCATTACAGCGTGGAAGAGTGGCCTCTCCACTAACAGGAGCACGTGATGCTACCCCAGACGTCAGACGGCCTAGACTAGACCCTGCTGATGACCACCGGAGGCCTGAAGACACAGGGAGAAGCCTATACCGAGCGATGCAACGTCAGAACGAAATTACAGAGATGCTTGTAAAACAACAGAATCTGTTTCGACTCCCTCAAAGAGACATACCAGTGTTCCAAGGCAACCCACTTAAGTATAAGCCCTTCATCAGATCCTTTGAACAAGCCATTGACTCCAAAACAGAGAGCAGCAGTGATAAGTTGTACTACCTGGGACAGTACACCAGTGGTAAGCCACAAGACCTGGTCAGAATCTGTGAACACATGAGACCAGACCGGGGATACATAGAAGCCAGGAAGTTGCTGCAGGAGCACTATGGTAACGAGCTGAAGATAGCCACTGCATATATTGAAAAGGCTACCAAGTGGCCACAGATCAGATCGGAGGACGGAGAGGCATTGAACGCATATGTTCTTTTCCTCATAGGATGTCGCAACACCATGGAGGATGTTGAATTCATGGAAGAGATGGACAATCCTACGACTATGAGAATCATCATCTCTAAGCTTCCTTACAGGATGAGAGAACAATGGAGAAGAACAGCCTTTGAGATAATGGAGAGACGGAAAAGTAGAGCCAGGTTTGCAGACTTAGTGAATTTCATAGACAAACAGGATAAAATTGCTAGGGACCCATTGTTTGGAAACATCCAGGATGTCAGCCCGACCACCGATGGAAGAGTGAAAGCCAAGCCTGTTGAATCAAAGACTCTCAGGAAAGGTGGTTCCAGGGGAAGCAGCTTTGCAACTATCGTCACCCAGGCCGAGGAAGAAAGGCCCCAGAACTCATCTCCCAAAAAGAGCAGCACAGTGACGTCTGCTAATGCCTTTCAGAAGCCATGCTTATTCTGCCAGAAGAATCATACATTGGATTCCTGCAGCGACATCAAAGCACAGCCACATAAGGACAGAATCGAATTCCTGAAGTACAACGGCCTATGTTTTGGATGTCTCTCTCAGGGGCACCTGAGTAGAAACTGTAAGCAAAGAACAACATGCAGAGAGTGCACTCGGAAACATCCCAGTCTGCTGCATATCCATAAAGAAGAACAAGTCTCTAAGAAGAGTGAAGAACACAATACCGACGAGAAGGTTGTTTCAAGTGCTCTGGTGTCGCTAGAACCAGAGACTTGTGGACTCACTGGGGCCGGTGACAGTGACTGTATTCTTGCCATCGTACCAGTAAAGATCAAGTCTAAGAGGAGCGAGAAGCTTGTGGAGACTTACGCCTTCATGGATCCAGGTAGCTCAGCAACGTTCTGCACAGAATCACTCATTCGACAGCTGAACATGAGAGGCAGAAGAACAGAAATCCTATTACGCACCATGGGTCATGAGAAGTCAATGCAAAGTTATATCCTGTCAGACCTAGAAGTGTGTGGACTTGAAGAGAAGGACTTCATAGACCTGCCTAATGTTTTCACACAGAGGGAGATTCCTGTTAGAATAGGGAACCTAGCCCTGCAGAAGGATGTGGATAGATGGCCTTACCTAGAAAAGGTGCGTCTCCCATACATTGAAGCAGAAATTGGCCTATTAATTGGAACCAATGCCTACAAAACTATGGAGCCATGGCAGGTGATAAACAGCAAGGATGACGGACCCTACGCCGTCAGGACAGCCCTTGGATGGGTAGTCAATGGACCGGTAAGGAGAGATGATGGCCACAAGTCGAACAAGGAGGAACGACAAAACGTCACAGTTAATCGCATCTCTATCGCAAGCATTGAAGAGCTGTTGATACAGCAGTTCAACGCAGACTTCTCAGAACGCAGCTGTGAGGAAAAGACAGAGATGTCACAAGAAGACCATCAGTTCATGGGTTTGATGACAAGGTCTACACAGTTCATTGATGGCCACTATCACATTGGTTTGCCACTGAGAAGACAGACCGCGAAGATGCCGAACAATCGCTGCATAGCAGAGCAACGCGCCATCAGTCTAAAGAGAAAGCTGAACAAGAACCCCGACTTTCACGAAGACTACAAAGACTTCATGAGAAACATCATAGCGAAAGGCTATGCTGTAAAGGTGCCCGAGGAACAGTTGAACAGAGACGATGGAAGGGTCTGGTACATTCCTCATCACGGGGTGTATCACCCAAAGAAGAAAAAGATCCGTGTAGTGTTTGACTGCGCCGCCTCATTCAGAGGAACTTCACTGAATGACCAGCTGCTTCAAGGTCCTGATCTTACTAATACCCTCATTGGCGTCTTGACTAGGTTTAGACAAGAGCTCGTTGCCATGATGGCAGACATAGAATCAATGTTCTACCAAGTCAGAATCCCTGATGAAGATGCTGATCTCCTGCGCTTCCTTTGGTGGCCAGATGGCGACGTTAGTCAAGCGATGGTGGAATGTAGAATGGCCGTACACTTGTTCGGAGCCACATCATCTCCCAGCTGTGCAAGCTACGCTCTCAGAAAAACTGCAGAAGATGGCAAAGGCAAAGCACCATCAGAGGCTGTGGAGACAATCTTCAGAAACTTTTATGTCGACGACTGTCTGTGAAGTCCGTGTCAACAGAAGACGATGCCATCGCACTGTCAAGAGACCTTAGAACTCTGTGTTCGAATGGAGGATTCCATCTGACTAAGTGGATAAGCAACAGCAGAGCAGTTCTAGCTTCTATCCCAGAAAAGGAAAGAGCCACTGAAGTCAAAGATCTGGACCTGAGCCACGATGTCCTTCCTATCGAGAGAGCTCTTGGTGTACAATGGTGCATCGAGTCAGACACGTTCAACTTCAGGATAATGGTGAACGAAAGACCATCCACAAGACGAGGGATTCTCTCCGTGGTCAGTTCCATCTACGACCCTCTTGGATTCCTGGCACCACTCATTCTGCCGATGAAGCTGATGCTACGAGAGCTGTGTAGAGACAAGAGAGGATGGGATGAAGATATCCCAGAAGGTCAAGCTCAGAGATGGCACAGATGGTTGACAGATTTGCAACAACTTCCTAGCTTCAACGTCAGTAGATGCATCAAGCCCGCGAGTTTTGGAGTTACAAAGACGGCTCAACTACATCATTTCTCGGACACCAGTGAGGACGGCTATGGCACGGCTACTTACCTCTTGCTGACAAATCAACAGGGCCAGAAACATTGTGCCTTCCTCATGGGGAAATCCAGGGTGGCTCCGCTGAAGCAGGTCACCATCCCGAGACTGGAATTGACGGCAGCGGTTGTTGCAGTTAAAGTTGACCAGGTGATGCGGAAAGAGTTACAGCTCCCATTAGAAGAATCTGTCTTCTGGACGGATAGCACGACGGTGCTGAAGTATATAGAGAATGAGAAGATACGCTTCAAGACCTTCGTAGCAAACAGAATCTCATCCATTAGAGAAGCTACACAACCATCTCAATGGAGGTACGTAAACACCTCATTAAACCCAGCAGATCAAGCCTCACGAGGATTGAAGGCTGAAAACTTCATGAGGAGTGAAACTTGGATACAAGGCCCAAGTTATCTGCTGGAAACAGAGAGACCATGGCCAGATATGCCAAGTCAGATTGCTGAAGACGACGTCGAAGTCAAGAGATCAGTCACAGTAAATCTCATAAATACAAAAGAGAACTTTGACACAGTGAACAAGCTTGTTAACCATTTCTCAGGATGGCACCAGTTGAGGAAAGCAGTTGCATGGTTTCTAAGGTTGAAAGAGTTGCTGCTACACCTGAGCGGTAAGAGAAAAGAGTACCGAGCCACTATCAGTCAGTCTGAAAGTAACCCTGATAAGCAGAGAATGCTTCTACAGCAGTATATGCATCAGCACAAGACCACATTGAGCAAGAATTCATTGACCGTGGAGGATTTGGCCAAGGCTGAGAAGGAGATAGTTCGCTTCAGTCAAAGACAAAGATACCCAGAAGAAATCGAAGCTCTACAGCGAAATACTCCAATCAAGAAAGGTAGTCATATCTACAAGCTGGACCCTACACTGCAAGATGGAGTACTGAGGGTGGGAGGGAGACTAAACAAATCTGCTATGCCAGAGGAGGCCAAGCATCCTGCTATCCTTTCT